>NC_090730.1:88516742-88589242 GCF_036898095.1 Palaemon carinicauda | reverse complement strand
TGTGATACTGTATCAAGCTTTATGCTTATGCGGAAAACCACAGAAACTCGTGGGGAGATCCATTAGGTCCTCAACCAGGTAAGATGACAGGGCATAAAGTAAGTAAATGACAGCACGTAACAGGGAGGCAGGTGGGTCGGGCCTCAGGTAAGAGAGGAAATGAAGACCATCGTCAGAAAATGATGGGCTGGCTCCGTCACCTCCTACGGAAACTATTCTGAAGACAACGACCGGAATACTGTCAATCATGGCTCTTCCTCTTTCGAACGACCACTCAACCACAGGGTTATCATTCATCCATTCAGCCAAATAACAAATCAAAACATTAAAAGGCTATGAAAGATCGAGTTGTTTACTATGAAATCCATTTTGAAAAAGAGATAGTTCACGCTATATGACCACTGCGACATTTGCAACGCAAATATTCGTATGCATCCTTAAACTCAAGTTGTCATCCAGTGCACGTATTTCTTGAGCTCTAAATGCTAAACTATTCTTAAAAATTTCATTATGATTACTATTGTCATTATTACTACTATCATTAAGATAATTAAGACTTATATTCGTTATATCATCATTACTATCCCATTATATTCTTTGATTTTCCACTCTGATTAAAATGAAAGCTGAAAGGTTCTTTCTAGGTTAGTATGTTTCGTAGCCTTCTTTTATCTCATCCTATTTCAAAGGTCACAGATCAATATAAAGGTCAGCATTTCCTTTTCTGTGATATTGCAGAAAGTACAGTAGGTAGGTGCAATGTACAAGGGAGTTGGTATTTACTTTCCACATAATTTATATCTTAGACCTCTTCTATTTTTCAAGGGTCAATTCGAAGGCAATATTTTTCTTCTATTGCTGTTGAGAGGTGGAAAGTAGACATTCTAGACATTTGTGGTTATAATTATCTATATTTGGCCTTTAATATACAACATTTTCGATGTCATATGCTCAATTTTTTTACTCGATAGTGACTTCAAACCCCCCACTGTTCTTGTCTTGCTTCATCGTTTTGACGAACAAAATATCTCATGTTTGCTGCGACTAGAAAACCATTGTCATATATCATATATTGCAATGATTATATTAAGGTACATTGACATTATGTAATATAATTTTTACTAGTAGCACTCACTTATTACACCAGGCAGGTGAAATCTAGTAGCCGGTTGAGTTTTTCTGCTTTGATGAGACTATCACCGGATTGAACAAACCTTGAAAACAAGTGCCACTATAAAGAGAAACGGTCTTTCTGGAACCGTCCAGCATCTTATCTATAGTTACTCCTATTCAGAATATTCAATTATTTTTTCATACCTCATATATTTGGAACCAGTAAAAATCCCGTTTTTTTCATCTTGCTCAATAATATTTTCTACCTAATTTTCATTTCACGATACATGAAGTTATTTGACCCGGTACGTGATGTTAGTCTTACTTCCTTTGTGGCCACAGTCTTCTTGCATTATTCATTCATTCCGTTTTTCTTTTTTCCTAGGGAAAAATTCTGATTAACATTGAAGCCATTCATAATCAAAAGCTTAGATTTTTATAGAATATTTTAGCACGCTATTTCCGTTTTCCGTAAGCTAGTTTTGTAACTAACGTAAACAGAAACATGAATCAAAAGTCAATTCACATGGCCAAAACACTATTTAACACACTAAGGTTCTTTCTCTCTGTTGCAAGATAGGCTTGCTAACGACTTCTTAATGATATCCACTCGTGTTCAAAGCCAAACGTTCGCCAAATAATAGCTCTCCAGGAATCTAGGTTTGAAGTGTGTTGAATATCTCCCGGTTAGGTCTTGAGCATTTTACTCCCTTATATTTCGTCCTTCATCTCGGTTTTAGACTTGACTAGGTATAGTTCTTTGGTTGCCTTTCTATTAGATTTTTTTTCAGCAAAATGCTAATAGAAACGAAAAGGAAGCTCAAAGGTAATCCCTATTGTAGCCTTTTCCTATGCAAATGACATTGAAGTTATAGAAAGCAAAGAAAGAACAAATACAATAATGAATATCCTCTTCTTTTGCTAAAAGATAAAAAGATTTTCGTTGAACGAAGTTCAAAACTTGCCAAATTATGTGTAGCGGATCGAGTAGTGGGATAGAATTTCTGACAGCAGGTAACTTGATAACTTGTTTTGGATGCAAAAAAATAGTATTTATATCTTGTATCCCCTAAACACCAGTTCTCTACGTAAACAACTATCGTGATTCGTTAATCTTATTGTCAATGGGAGCAAGTTTCATGTGTTAATAATGACACGTGATCAATTTATGAATTTTTATACTGCGAATGAAACTTGATTCGTCTCATAGATCTATGCAACAACTACTTTTTTTCAAAGTACATGTAAGTTATGTAAGATGTACTTGAATTGGCACATACGTACGGGCGACCGTGCGTGCTTGTTAGGGCGAGAGGCAATCCTATGGTGGCTTTGTTCTTCCAGGAATGCGCTGCATTTCCTCGTCCACGAGTAATGTCCGAGATAGAAACAATTTCCTTCGAAAGTTATAACGACTTTGATGCGAGCTCAACTTTCATAAGGTCATTGTAGCGTTCCTCAAGGTCAGTTGAGTTTAAGGCTGTCAGCGCCAAGGTCACAGTGATGGCATAACAGCATTAGTTCGTTAAGCCAATGGCCGGCCAGCTTCAAGGACACATGGACTAATGCCAAGTAATAATCAAACTATACGGGGTGTGCGCGAGCGAGCACAGAGAGAGAGAGAGAGAGAGAGAGAGAGAGAGAGAGAGAGAGAGAGAGAGAGAGAGAGAGAGCTGGATATATTTATGGAAACGAATAAGGCTCTTGATATCTTAATCTATTTTTTTGAATGTTTTTTTTTTTCCATTTAGGAATATTGATTTGAAAATTAAGAGATTTTTTTTACGAGTAGTAACTAAACAAAGAACAAATTTCTGAAGACAATTTTCAAAGAAAACATTAGCAAAATGATTTTAGAATTATTCAATTGACCTGGAGTTAATGGATATAAACGTTGAACACTTAGGCCTAGCTTCATCTACTGTAAATATATTATTTTTCATTCCTGATAATGATCATTTACCATAATTATTATTCCCCCGCCAATGTACTGCGCCAGGGATTGTCTCACATGGTTGTGTGATAGTGGATTCCTTCATGATGTTACGTATTTATCTTCACAATGGGAATTTTGTGATCTTGGTCGATAGTTAAACAGTAAGATCATTATATTTCTTTTGGTTTAACATAAAAAAGGTACAAGAAAGTATCATTTAGATCTAAAGGGAAGTAATACCCAGCATCAAAATCAGACTCGACTGGTATGTTCATTGTTGAAGATACACTCCCGAAGAGCAGTATACGTATGCATGTATATTATGACGAATAGCGAATTACGTAAATTTCCAAGCTCCCTAACTCACCTGCTATATATTAAATAATTTAATACACAATAGAAAAATACCTCTGAGCTTTGAGAATAACACGCAACTCCAAAACGATAATATATATGAACACTGAATATCTAAAAGATTTCTTTACTTTACACTCAAAATAAAACTGGGTGATTACTTTGCATTTAACGGGAACTATTCTTAAATCAATCTCTTACTTCGGTTCTTAGTCATGGGATACGAGTAAAGCACTGAGAAAAGTATTGGTGATCGAAATAAGACACACTTTACAAAAATAAATATGTTCTATAAAAAATAACAAATTCCTAAAAAATAAACACCAAAATTAATCACTCGAAATATTAAATCTGAAATAGACCTCAGACAAGGCACACTGACATTTTAAAGAATTATACATTCACCTGTTTCACAAGAAATTAATTTATAGAAATATTGAATTTTGACAATTTATGAATAAATGACACTTCGACAGTTATAGAAAATAAATCAGAATTACATTTACATATAATTAACAGTTACTCTTATGTCCTTAGGCTCACAGAAGGTTACCGACTGGTTTAGCAAAATAAATGCACTTCACTGTTTAACCCAATCTCACAGGGCCAGTTACAAAAATTTATATTATAAAGTGTACTTACATTAACACATTACACTTTTAACTTAGGCACACAATAATATCACCAATGTTTGAACAACACTATACACGGTATTTGTTGGAGAGAAATCACTATTCATGTTCGAGAGGAAAACACAAATCATGTTTGAGAGGAGGTATGTAGAGGCTGGAGAGAGGGCTGGCGGACGTTGGCTCTTTCAAAGAAATAGGTTAGATCTCTTCTGCTCTTATGCATTGCTAGGTCCTATATAAATCAACTTAATGTACTCTAGAAATTTCTAGTAAATCATCCTCGTTGCGTGAGGGTTTGGCTCTAGCGGCGTAAGGTTGCCAACTTGGCAAATTGATTGAATAATTGATTGATTTGAGGTATGCTTGCATCCTGACATCTAATGGTCATTGACGCCAAGAGCAAATTGAAGAAGGGGTACTACCACTGCTTGCGAGCTAACTCTCTCTGCGAACTCCGCCCACCTCCTCTCGTAACATTAAAAAGAAAGAATAATTTTTAGTCTAGAATTTTCATGCCACCTCCAACCACGTGGAAACATGATGTAATCCCTAGCGTGTGTGTCACACAGCATACCTTTTAACAAGCTTACAGAAGACTTTGTAACAAAACTACGTGAAATGAAAATTTAATTATTTAAGATACCATAAATTTACACTTACATAACTGAATGAAAATACAATTAAAGGAATGAAGACAGTCTTATATATTTTACATACATTACTTAATCCTCCGTGAGTGGGAACCACCTCTCTTAATACACAAATAAAATATTCTACTTTCATAAAGACTAGTTTCATAAGAATATATGTCTATATATATATATATATATATATATATATATATATATATATATATATATATATATACATATATATATATGTATATATATATATATATATATATATATATATATATATCTATATAAATATATATATATATATATATATATATATATATATATATATATATATATATATATATATATATATATATATATATACAGGGAAGTAACCGAAAAGAATAACTGATGAATGTAATAAAGGATACAGGTGGAGTGATTTTGTCATACATTGATGCATTTCTCGGTACTGGATTAAGTATTTTTTCAGATTTTTTGCATGCAGAAGATATAAGAGAGGCAACACAGTGATGCAAGACTTGAAAGGTTTAGCCAAAGATGAAGATGAAGGAAAGACAGTTAAGTACTTCAGGAGTTCATGGGATTACAAAAGAAGATGCTGCATTAAGTAGTAATAGTGAAACTGGGTTGCTGACCCGGGTTTGAAAGACATGTCTGGAAGAGGGAAACATTCCAAAGTTATGGGTGAAAGGAAAAATTGTACTATTATTTAAAGATAAAGGTGATAAATGTCACTGTAATCATTTTAGAGCCATGATAATACTTAAGAGTACTAAGAAATGTGTTTGGTAAGTTCCATATTGGGTTAAGACAAGGATGAAAAAGCTTGGATCAAGTGCTCACTATGAAGAAGTTATAGGAGAACTTTTAAAGTAAAGAGAAAAAGTTCTAAGAGGCATACCCTACAGAAACACAGATTAAGTATATATTAAAATCAATAAAAAATGCTATGTGAAGGCGGTGAGAATATATGATAGGCAGGAGAGAGACTATGTTTTTTGTAAAAGGATGTGTGGTATATGTCAATGGAACACTGGATGCAAGTACAGATTTATGGGATAAGAAAATGACTTGTGAATGAGTGTTTGCATGATTCAGACGTTTGGTACCAGACCGTTTGGCAGCTGTTAAATGCAAATTAACCAAAATGGAAAAAAATAGGCTTTTGTTAAAAGGCCTTAAGGCCACGGTTGTCACCCCTGCACATCATCCTGATGGAGGATGGATTCCTACACCCCTGTGGGCATTACAGGCATCTTAACAAGCAGACAAAACCTGACCGCTAATGCCTCCTCAACATTGCTGTCATCACCACCTACCTTCATGGGGCTAAATTATTCTCAACCCTCGACCTCTTAAAGGGGTCTTATTTGATGACCATGAATCCAGAAGACATCCCCAAGACTACGATCACCACCCCCTTCGGCACCACATATAATTTTAAATATTCCTGCTGTGGCCTTCATAAAGCAGGGGTCACATTTAAATGACTTATGGATGGCACCTTAGGGGACCTCGCTTTCTGCGTATGTTATGTAGATGACATATTAATGTTCTCCCCCTCGAATTCCCTCTACAGAAAACCACATATGTTACTTATGCTTCATCATTGACTGCCTGCAGTGAATGGCCTTGTAATCAGGTTCGACAATTGTACCTTAAGTGCCAAGGAATTGGCATTCTTGGGTAATCATATTACTCCAGAGGGAGTAGGTATCAGCAGTACGTTCTCAATTGTCACAGCACTGCAGGAGTTCTTGGGCTTGGCGAACTACTATCACTAGTTCCTATCAGCCCTTACCACCACTCTTTCCCCCCATGACTCCCTCAAGGGCAAACCTGAAAACCTGAAGCGGGGTCCCCTGCAGGATGCAGCCTTCTTCAATGCAAAGAAAGCCTTATTAACGGGGAATGAGGCAGAAGGAAACGACAGGTACCAATATCCATCAGAAAGTGCACATTAGATCATATAAAAGAGATAAGTTAACAGGGATGCTAACACCATATGTGATGGCCTACTTACACCGTTTTTGACCAATGACATCTGGCAGCACATTTCTTAGCAGCAGCCCAAAATCTGGAGTGGCTGCTGAGGGCGTTGGTTGCAGAGTAGACAAGGCGTTGCATAAGTAGGTGGTGGGTGGCTTTTTCACTGCCTAGGCTCGCTGCAAATTGGGCATTGATGTCATACAACATTCACTTCTGCTTCAGTCGGTTGTATGGTTGTCCCCTTCATTACGAGTGGATTTGTTGATGGAGCTCTTGACAGTGGAGAAGTGGCTGTCAATAAGAGCGTCGAATCTGGTTGTCATGTCCGTAATGGCCAAGGTGTCACTATGGAATAGGGCAGCTTGCACTGATTCCGGTAGGCGAGGGGCGCGAAATAGTTTCACTTCAAGAGGAGAACTGTCTGCAGGAGGTTGAAGGCGAGAAATACTAATCATTTCATGGGGGGCCATCGACGCCTTTTAATTCCCCAAGGGTTGTTGAGAGAGTTGAAAAATCTTGGATAAACGGGCGGCTGGCGACTGTGAGTACTGCTCCAGCAGGAATGACTTGAGGGCATCATATAGTATACAGTAGTATCTGTTGGTTTATTTACTTGAGCAATTCTTTGTTTAAAGAAACATTCTAATATATATATATATATATATATATATATATATATATATATATATATCTATATCTATAAATCTATATATATATATATATATATATATATATATATATATATATATATATATATATATATATATATATATTTAATTGGATGTTATCGCAACCACAGGTTACCGATAAAATGAGTTATTTCCTATGCATCAAGTAACCTTTTCCATGTTTTTTTCTTTTTTTATAGGAAAGCATCGAGTTATACAATTGAGTAAAAGCAATTTACAGCAAGTACTTTTGATAACCTTGAACTCTCTACGTGCTTTCCGTTTCTGCAGATAATTTCGAAATATTATGTCATCGTAATCAACTATGGGTCATTCTATATGTACCAACGGAGTGCAACCTCAAGCCATTATAAGCCAAATGCAACATGAAGAAAAAGAGAGATCATTTACTTAATATATTAATTTCAGGTAAAACACTGGTACGATACAAGAAGAAACTTATGAAATGATACATAAAAATACACACGTAAGACAAGGAAATCAAAAGCGATGAGAGAGAATAAAATGTCACCTGAAACTAATTACGCCAAAAGTCAAGTGATAACGAGTAATTAGCTAGATAGGTGAAATCTAACATAAACAAGGCGAAACTTCCTTTCGAATCTTATATTAGATCTCATCTCTCGGTCATTCAAGCAAAAAGTCGTGAGAAGGTTAAAAGGAGGTGGTAGGGAGGGGGGGGGGGGAGACGAGAGAGGATGGGGCTATTACCGGAAAGGCTTAATGGAAGAGGAGGAAAGGGGGCAACGTCAGCCGTTAAGATTGGAGTCGGAGTCCTCTCTGGATGCTACAGGACCTTCGACCATACGGAAAAGGGGCCTTATCATAAACGGAAATGGTTCATGACCTTCTTTCAGGAATACTTGAACAAGCAATTTCCTGTTTATCCATCAATATAATCAACGGACTTTTCTTATTCTTTATTCTGGGAGCAAATTTCTTTCCATTATCAAGGGATATTCCTTATTCGATTTCAATATTTTCAAAGTTATTCTTTTTTTAAATCTTTTCAAATGTGAAATTTTCTCAAATATTAAAACCAAAAGAAATTCCCTGTTATATCTCCCTTCAAGAATGTAAAATTCAAAATAAGATTAGAAAAGAACCTGAATTAATTTTTTTTTTTAATTTTTTTAATGAATTTCGCCCATAAGACCCCATTTTTCGGGATTGTAAGACCATTCAACGCCCCGTAGTTGCACTATGAAGTAAAATTGAAAAGAATGACACCGAGATGGAACAAATGAAACGGGAACAGAAGTACAGTAAGTGAAGAAGGCGAAAAAGATGATGCATTAGGATCCCTCCAAAAACGCCTCATAGTGTACCATGTGAGGTGCACTAAAGGGACTATATGAACACAATATATCATAAAAATAAAATACATATCTCTCAAAGTAAGTAAGTCACAGAGAGAGAGAGAGAGAGAGAGAGAGAGAGAGAGAGAGAGAGAGAGAGAGAGAGAGAGAGAGAGAGAGAGAGAGAGAGAGAGAGAGAGAGCAGTACCTGCAATTTTTGAAAATATAAATCACCTTAACATGATCATGAAAATCCTCTTTTTAACAATGAATTTTTTTTTTAATTTCCGTCTCTCCATTACCCAATTACAATTATTAAAACAGTCTAAGCACGTATATATATATATATATATATATATATATATATGTGTGTGTGTGTGTGTGTGAGTGTGTGTAAGTGTGTATGTATTTATAAATACAAATATTTGTACACGGTCACATACATGGTGCTGGTGAATATAGGAAATTGTAATAAAATTTCATGTGCTGAAATAATGAAAATAGGAGGTTTATAATGAAAAGGTATGTTTGGCGGACTTTTGCGAAACAATAAAGATGATCATTCGGAAGCATTCGAAAGAAAAATGGGAGAGAAAATGATAGTGTGATTGAAATTTAAGGTCAACTCTGAGGAAAAGTCCTATAGAGGAAAGTTATTGTTATTGAAAAAAATGCAAAAAAATAATGTAAAAGGATCCCAGGAATGTTAGAGCAAAATGCAGGTGGAGAGATGCAGCAAGAAGAGAATGCCGTTCTGTGTCGAACTCTTGCCAAGATTGTCAAATGAAGACGATCAATTTGATCCAGATCTCAGTCAGCGACGTAATAGCGGAAGCGGTTGAAGAAATCAAGGGAAAGAGACTGCTAAACACGTAAGTAGGCCAGAAATGGAAAAAAAAACCTGTAGTTTTCTGGATTTCAAGTGAATAATGCGGAACGATGGTGGAAGTTTGACTGGGTGACTAACCAAGGTGTAATAAGTTATGCCTGAATCAGAAAAGATTACAAAGGAATGGATGAGGGTAATAAAATATATTTGATATAATGACAGTGTTAGGAGATTAAAAATATATAGAACCAAGACAAAAAGGAACGATGGATGAAGACAGGGTTAGATAGGGGAAGTGAAGTTTTGGTTTGGAGCTGGGTAAGATGATGGATCAGGTTCTTATTGCATTATATAACGTGTGATTAATAAGTTTCCTAGTAAAGAAGAAAATTTGTTTGTGGAAATTATGAAACTAGAAAAAATACGACAAAACTGATATAAAAGTAACGTAAAGACTGAGGAACATGTATAGTGTAATTTGTTTAAGGATTAAAATGTTCAATATGGAAGAACGTCATGTAGGAACATGTAGATAGAAAAACGTCTAGATTGGTATAACAATGCTTTAGAGACATGGGTGCCTTTGGCTTTGATTAATCAATTTTTTTTTTTTATTTGATGGAGTAATACAAGAATATTAGAAAAGACGTTAGATGTATATGGAAAGTTATCATATGAGAAAGTAACACTCTTACTTGACCTAGATACTTAGGTCCAGTGTTTTTCCTTAGTTTTTTTTTCATAAAGACCGCTAATTTCTTACCTCCTAAATTGTCTGTTATATTTCGCAAGTTACCAAGAAGAGCCTCTTTTTTTAACTTATTGGAGAATTTGTAATATTTCTCCATTAGGTAAATGTATTTGTGATAACTCTACCTCTGTTGATTACCACCCTATTTTCATTACTCCCATATTATGTAAAAATTTTTTAATATCTTTGTGCAAAATAAATTAATTTGCGGTTTGGCTTTAACATGTGATGCCCGTCTTACAATTCCTAATGCTGTACAAAATCCCTTGATTGTAGTCAGGGAGATCGTATGATTGACCTTAATTTTAGTGCTCCTTTAAATATGATAATCACGAGGCTATTGTTTTCAAATTCAGGATTTGAGAAAATCTTTTCTCAACATTGTGCATTGAATTCTTAAGTAATTGATTGCAGAACGTAATTGTTGATGGGCATCAAAGTGACAAGGAAAAGTAACATGGGGTGTTCTTACTATATACACATGATATGTGATTTGGCCTCGAAAACAAGGTCGTTGCTGATGCAAATGATGCTACTCTCTTTATCTCAATTCCAACTCTTGAATGTAGACTGGTGATTGCGCTCTAGCTAAAATTAGTGCATGGTGCAAACTATAGGGCATGAAGTTGAACCTTAGCAAAACCCAAAGTAAGATTGTAAGTAGGCCTAGGACAGTGGCTCCTCAACATCTAGTTCTATACATTCACAGTGCCTCTAACTCTAAACAAGTTATTCTAATATTTTAGGTGTGATTCTTGATTGCAAGTTTACCAATGAGAAACACCCAGTTTGTCTCTTCTTCAATTAAAATGCTTTCTCAATATGCCAACATTTCTGTTCAAGACTTTAGTGATCAGTCTATTTTAAAGAGAGATTTTAGTTCTGTCATTCTCCCTTGTTTCAAGTATTCTCATGTCTGATCATCAGGTGCTAACTCTTATCTTGATTTGTTGGATAGAAAGTAACGATTCATTAAATTCCTTATTCCCGATCTGGATAACAATCTCTAGCGCTGTCGTTCAGTTAGTTTTTATGCAAGTTACATACGATTGTTTATATCATCCATTGCATTCAGATCTTCCAGGACTAAGCAGTTAGTTCTAACAGCCTTGCCTTCTCCATCACAAGACACAATACTACACAGTACTCTGGAAGTTTTATTTCAGTTGTGACAATATTGTGGAATGATCTTTCTAATCTGGTGTTTGAATCCGTGGAACTTCAGTAGTTCAAACTTTTTGCATATTCTTTTCTGTTAAACAAATTGACATAAGCCCCATTTTATAGCTTATAGATGGCTGATCTATTCTACCGCTGTTGCTGATCTTAAAATATTTTGCATTCTTTATTCATTACTTATATTGTTTAATTGATATTCCCTTATATCCTTTACTCACTGGCCTACATTTACTTGTAGAACCCTACTTTTCCAACCAGGGTTGTAACTTAGCTAGTAATAATAATAAATGGAGCGAGGAGAGTCTATTGTTTTCAGCTAAATTGTGAACAGAAATTACATCAAGTAATATAAATTTGAAAGCACTTGTAAGAGAAGAAATCTGGAAATGAAAAGAAGTAATAGTAGGCTTATGGCGGTAAATTTGAATGGTGGAAGTATGGAAATAGATGACTCCTATGAGATGTGAAAAATGAGGGCAAGATGTGAAAAGTAACAGAAAAAGTGAAGCAATTCAAATGGAAAGTAGCAGGATTTACACAGACCTTCATCATGACTTGAGTTTGGAATTACCACTTGAGTGTATAGAGGGACTGTTCAGGAAAGCAAAACGATATTGAAAAAAATTCTAGGGAATAAAAAAAAAAGAACATTAGTGTTGAAAATATTGAGATTAGTTATTTTTAGAGTAATTGCGGTTAAAGAAGAATTTTAAATGTGGAGATACGTAACAATATGAAGTTGGATCAGTGTTTTGAAATGAAGACCATACAACGGTCTTCTGTCTCACAAATACCTTCAACTGCTGAATCGTAAATACAGACTACGTACATTTGCAATTTATTACAACTAACTATACAAAAGGTTCACCAAGTCTTCTAATGCATGAATAGCATGTTTCCTGACGTCGTAAGAAGGGGGTTATTGGGTCCGTCCTTCTATTTCATTCATAGAAACAAGTCTTTAATTAAACATTAGTTTCAAGAAAAAATTTGTCTAAAGGATATATCAATGGAAAAAATTTTGATACTGAGCTCTCGTTAATCACACCAGATACATAGAAAAAAAATGCTTTAAAAACTCTAAGGACAATAAACTTACGTTTCAGAAAAATACTTCCACACCAATTTAATTTCTGCTTTCATATATATTGAATTTGTCAAAAATTGTCAAAAATATATAATTTTAATTCAATTATTCAATATTGCTTATTTTGATAAGTTCCATAGATATAAATAATGTTTGTAAAGAAATAGGAAGAAGCAGGTCTTCTGAAAACTATTTAACTTTTATAATGACGTCCTAACTTTTATTCTTTATATATAATAAATGATATGAGTATGAATGTCAGGATGCTAGGAAACTTGAAAAAAATCAATCAATACCATTTTTACGTCCCGACATTGCATAATAGATTATGCTATCTCTCATTTTATCTAAAATGAAAGAAAATACTAAAAACGACATAAGTTATGCAAAGGCCTTCAACTGATTTTTAAAAAATCTCATGAAAAATAATTGTTTTTAGCCTGTGTATATATATATATATATATATATATATATATATATATGCATATATATATATATATATATATATATATATATATATATATATATATATATATATATGGTAAGATTTTTGTTTCTAGCAAGCTTAATTCTAAGGATGGAGACTTCGGATCATCTTACATCTTTTTTTCCATTTACCAACGTTTCGGGAATCCATTCCCATCACCAGGGCTACATAAAACACGAAATTATGTTTACATTAGAAATGAATGAAACCACGATTTTTGCTTAAAATTCTTGTAACAAAAAGATAAAACGGTTGAAAGAATGGAAAAAATTACAAAATCTAGTCGATATATAAAAACATATGGCCTACTGAGGTCATTTACAATTATGATATCAAACATACACATGATAAAAGTAGAATGGCAAAAGAATATGCATACATACATACATATATATATATATATATATATATATATATATATATATATATATATATATATATATATATATATATATATATATATATTTCGTCGTTAATTTCGTTGCATACTTCATTCAAGTCAGTACATGTAAATTTGAGCTATGTTTAAGAATTAACTTTATTTCACGTATTTTGTTACGAAGTCTTACGTAGTCTGATTAAAGGTGCTATATGATCCATACCAGATATGAACAAGGGCTTATGTAAATCTTTTTTATATTCTTATGAAGTATTGCGTCATGTTTTTGAGAAAATACGCAATTCTTATATTTTCCTCGTGTTTTGGAAGGTTCTCGAAAACCCTAGTGTTAGATTTTATCTTTTTTTTTTTATTTCCGAGAATGGAAGGTGGGCAAGCAGCAGAGAGATAGTTGCCAGAGGCCAGGGTTCGTCCCCTGAATTTCTATCTAGTTGGTAACTTTACCCACGCTAGGTGCCAACTCCAAGCCATGAGAATAATCTATTTAGAATAATCTAGAAGTTACTAAATTCATATATATGAGCCCCCTGTAATGCATAGCAGCAGAAGAGAAACAGCCTGTCCTGTGAACGAGCCAAAGTACATCCTCCTCTCTCAAAGTGCCTATAGTGTGTACTCTTCAAAGGGATTTTGTGCCCGAACGTATATTGCGTGTAGTATGTTAAAATGTTGCTGCAAATTGGCAAGAAATTTTAAATTTATTGTGTTGTGTTGAGTGCTGGTATTGTGTAAAATTTAATTCCCAATGAAACAAGTGATTGTATGATTTTTATAAGTATTTATTTCTTAGTCTAATTATGCAGATTTAATATTTCCAGTCAAGTGATTATATAATTTTCAGAGCGTAACATTTTTGTCTTAATCTGAGTTCTTGCTCAGATTTAAGGTTTCAAGTGATTTATTTTTTTATGCAAATTCTTTAAAAAAATTTTAATTTTTATAAAATGTATTTATTTTTGTAAAACGTGCATTATTTCAATTACCAGCCGTTTATTTCAGTACTCACTCATATCCCTGTTAAAGAATTGAAGAAGTTGTTTGAATAGTTCTTAATAATAATTACCCAGTGTTGTTTTGAGTGTACTTAAGAGACCTTTGGATATTCAGTGTTTTATATATTGCTGTCTGGGAGTTATATAACTGCCTCAGAGCTCGGGTATTAATATTTTCAAATGTAACAGATTTAATGAAAAAAACAAACAGCTGAGTTTGGAACTCGAGAGGCTGTGTAACTTGCTAGCCATAATATATAATATTATCTTTCGGTTCCCAGACCATGAGACCATAATGTAATATATACATATATATATATATATATATATATATATATATATGTATGTATGTATGTATTTATACATATATATGTATATATATATATATATGTATGTATGTATATATATATATATATATATATATATATATATATATATATATATATATATATATTCTTGCGAAGCTCGTCTAACATGTAAACTTATTATTTTATTCACATATTTCATTAGATATACAAATGAAATATGTGAATAAAATAATAAATTTACATGTTAGACGAGCTTCGCAAGAATATATATATATATATATATATATATATATATATATATATATATGTATATGTATGTATGTATGTATATATAATTCATATATGTATATATATATAAATATATATATATATATATATTTATATATATATATATATATATATAAATATATATATATATATATATATATATATATATATATATATATATATATATATATATATTCTTGCGAAGCTTGTTCTACATGTAAATTTATTATTTTATTCACATATTTCATTTGTATATTTAAGAGATGTATAGCCAGCTTGTAAGATGGTTCGCACTCATGTAGGATTAAGTAAATGTGTGTAAATTACATAAGACTGTTGTCATTCATCTAGTTATATTTTCATTCAGTTCCGTGAATGTAAATTTACGTTATTTTAAAGAATTAGATTTTCATTTCACGTAATTTGGTTACGAAGTCTTATGTAAACTTGTTGAAAGGTATGCTGTATGACACATACGAGTGATTGCATCATATTCTAATGTGGTTGGAATAGGCATGAAGGTTTTCGACTAAACTTATTCTTTTTTTTAATGTTGCGAGAGGAGGTGGGCGGAGTTAGCTGAGAGTGCTGCCTGGTCAGGCGAAGATAAAGCCATAATTCAAACTGCCAAGTTGGCAACATTGACGTTGTGAGATCCCGCTCGGACCTTGTGCACACGCATCAGGAATGCTTTGCTTAAAGGAGTTGGAAATTTTCATAATGTATGAGGATGCATATAAGGGCTTACCATTGCATGGGAGAGAGAGATCCAGCCTGATATTCTGAAAGAGCTAACGTCTGACAATCCTCTCACCAGCACCTCTTCAGTCGTCCATAGTGTTTTCCCTCCAAAATATATGGTGCTTGTTAAAACATTGGTTATATTTTGTTTTTAATTCAGAAGTAAAGTGAAATTAATGTTAGTACATTTTATATTGTAAATTTTTTGCGTGACTGGCCCTGTGTGGTTTGGTTAAAAAGTGAAGCTCATTTATTTTTGCTTAACTGTTCGGTAATCTTATGTGAGCTCAAAATCGTGAGAGTAACAGTTACATATATGTAGAGGTGTAATTATAGTTTATTTTCTAGTGTCAAAGTGTCATTTTTTCATTAATGGTTAAAATTAAATATTTTCATAAATTAATCTCTAGTGAAACAAGTGACTGTATTGTAAAATTCTTGAAGTGTCTTTTTGTCATTAGTCTGAGGTCTGGTTCAGATTTAAATTTCGAGTGATTCATATTTGGTATTATTCTTTTTCAAATTATTATCCTTTTTTATAGAATATATATATATATATATATATATATATATATATATATATATATATATATATGGTAAAGCTTGTATTATTTAGAATACCAATGATTAATTCATTGTCTTGCTCGTATCCCTGACTTAGAATCGAAGTAAGAGGTTAATCTTTGAAGAGTTCCCGTTGAAAGTAAAGTACTCACACACAGTTTGGTGTTGAGAGTAAAGTAAAGACACCTTTAGATATTCAGTATATATATATATATATATATATATATATATATATATATATATATATATATATATATATATATTGTAAGGACAGTGAGACAAGCGTCACCAAGATCAACTGATACTTTATTCAAATGTGTATGGGAGTATATTACAAGGTGCGGACGGAAAGGTAGGATGGCGCTGGCGCCAAATCAGAATGAATTGCCCGCCAAAATATATGTGTTTTCTTACACTTACAAATATACGAATTATGAGTTAACAGAAACATGTAATGAAATGATACATATGTCAAAATGTAGCTCTGATAGAGCGGAATACATATACATGGGAAACCACGGTGTGGCGAAAGGAGAATTCAAATAAATGAGCAGTTTGATGATTTTCTGGACGACGAAGGGAGCGGTGTCCTTATAAGTACTCCCCCTCCACAAGACATCGGGCGGCGTAGAGGGCTGATGATCAATCTTCGTATCTTTTCGGGCGTCGGAGGGTTCCTCTTGTTTTTGAACGGAGGGGCGCGTCGGCGGTCGGCGGTCGGCGTAAGGATCTCTTCCTCTTGTCGTCGTTTGATGATTGTTCTTTCGTTGGGCGCCTTGTTTTGAGGTGGAACTCTGGATCTGCCAGGTCCGGCGGAGGCGGTGTCGCTTCCTTCGAGAAATGCTGGTTTCACGCGGTCTATTGAGACCCAATCCTCTTGGCCATGGATGTCGAGAAGGAAGGCTTTCGTTATCCTCTTAATTACCCGGTAGGGGCCTCGATAAGGTCTTGTTAGTGGTTGTCGATGAGCGTCGACACGGACGAAAACGTACCCGCAGTCATCCAGGTTATTTGGCTTGAAGTGCTTGGTTTTGTCCTGGTAAGTTTTGAGACATGGCCTGAACTTCCTGGCGATGTCCCTTAGGTGATCCAGCTGCGTGTCGTCGGTTGATGAGGGAAAGAATTCGCCAGGAACTGCGAGCGCCTCCCAGTAAACCTTTTCGGCCAGCGAAGGTTCGCCGTCTGCGCGAGGGGCGGTGCGAAGGCCGAGGAGTACCCAAGGAAGTCGTGATTTCCAGTCCCCGTCGGTGCAGCTCGCCATCAGGGACGCCTTGAGGGCGCGGTGAGTTCTTTCGACCATGCCGTTTGCCGCGGGGTGTATGCCGTGGTACTCTGGAGCGTCGTCCCCATCAGGTTCGCCAAAGCGAGCCATATTTCTGAGAGGAAAGGGGGGCCTCTGTCTGTCGTGATGTCGTCAGGAACGCCAAACCTGCTCACCCAGCAAGACAGGAGGGCTTCGGCGCATGCTTGAGTCATAGCTTCGGTCATCGGCGATGCCTCCAACCACCTTGTGGAGCGATCGATGATCGTAAGCAGATAGCGAGCAGATCCAGAAGCGGGCAATGGTCCCACGACGTCGATGTGTATGTGACCGAAACGTCTTTTTGGCTGGGGGAAATCGCCTACCCCCGATTCGGTGTGACGGCTGACTTTGCTTGACTGGCAGTTGATGTATGACTTCGCCCATTCCCGGGCGTCCTTTTTTATCCCTGGCCAGACGAACTTCTCAGACAGAAGGCGAGCGGTGGTTCGTCCTGAGGGGTGTGAAAGTCCATGGATGATATCGAATATTTTCCTTCTGCAGGAGGCTGGTATCCAGGGACGTGGGCGGCCGGTGCTGGTGTCGCAAAGAATAGTTACTCCTGCTGGTCCGAGGGGAATCGCACTTATCTTGAGCGCGGATGGCCCCGTCACGTGATCCTGTGCTTCTCGGTCGGTGCGTTGTTCGGTTGCGAGATTGGCGTAGTCGATTCCCAGGTGGATTGCATCAATTTCAATCCTTGAAAGGGCGTCCGCGACTGGATTTTTCTTTCCTGGGACGTAACATATGGTGCACCCGAATTCGGCGATTGTTGCGAGATGACGTTGTTGTCGGGAGGACCATGCGTCAGTCGACTTCGTAAAAGCGTGTACGAGGGGTTGATGGTCCGTCGCGATTGTGCCTGAAGTGGCGGACGGCGAGGTAGACGGCGAGGAGTTCCCTATCGAAGGTGCTGTATCTTGTTTCGGCGGGTTTCAATTTCTTGCTGAAGAATGCCAGCGGTCGAGGAGAACCATCGACGAGTTGCTCCAGCACAGCCCCACAGGCGACGTTGCTGGCGTAGGTCGTTAGTCGCAGGGGGGCGTTGTCGTCGAAATGACCCAGGGTGGTGGCATTCGCGAGGGCATCCTTCGTCCGGGCGAATGCCTGTTGCTGGGGCAAACCCCACTCGAGTTTTTTCGCTTTTCCTTTCAGGACGTCGTCGAGGGGTGACAGGGTTTGTGCGATGTTGGGGATAAAGCGCCTATAGTAATTGACCATCCCCAGGAACTCCTGAAGTTGGCGGATGGTCGTAGGTATCGGGAACTTTCTGATGGCGTCGACCTTCGTTGTCATGGGTTTTACCCCGCACGAGGATACGCGGTGACCAAGGAAATCCACTCCTTCCACACCGAACATGCATTTGTCGAAACGTACGACAAGGCCGTTCTCCTGTAGGCGTTTGAGGACGGTGCGGACGTGCCTCCGGTGTTCCTCCTTGGTTTTCGAGAATATCAGGATGTCGTCGACGTAGCAGACGCAGAAAGGTAGGTCACCCAGAATACTATCCATTAGTCGTTGGAAGGTCGCCCCGGCGTTGCGTAGACTGAAGGTTGAGTATGCGAAGGTGTAGGATCCAAACGGCGTTACAATGGCAGTTTTCGGGATGTCTTCCGGAAATACGGGGACCTGGAAGTAAGACTTGAGGAGGTCCATCTTGGTAGAATACTTCGTGCCGTGCAACGCGTTCGTTAGGTCCTGCATGTTGGGCAGCGGGTAGTGATCGGGCGTTGTGATGAGGTTGAGGCGCCTGTAGTCGCCGCAAGGTCTCCAGGACCCGTCCGGCTTTATTACCATGTGTAAGGGCGATGCCCAGGGGCTCGATGCTTTCTTACAGATACCCATGCGTTCCATGTCCTCAAAGGCGCGTTTGGCATCCTTCAGTTTCTGGGGCGGTAGGCGGCGGAATTTGGCGTGAGTAGGAGGTCCTGTCGTTGTGATGTGTTGGTAGATTCCGTGCTTGGACGGGGAACCTGGCGAGTGTCGGAGCTCGGGCTGAAAACCTCGGGAAATTCTTGTAGGAGGTCGGCGTAGGGGTGCGTCGTTACGGCGGATACGGACATTGTTGCAGGGCCATGTTCTAGGGCGCGGGACTGGCAGGTTCCCGTGTCGATGAGACGTTTGTTAGCGACATCGACGAGGAGTCCGTGGTGGGCGAGGAAATCCGCACCGAGGAGGGGGCGATTGACGTCAGCGATGGCGAAGGGCCAAGAATACGAACGGCCCATGATAGGTATCTTGAGGGTCCTAATCCCATAGCACCGTATGGGAGATCCGTTGGCGGCGATGAGTGAGGGAGCCTTTTTGTCGGGACCACGGTCTAGGTCGGACTTGGAAGGTGTGAACGTTGACTGCATTGCGCCGGTGTCTACCATGAGTCTACGGTTGGAAATGGTATCGAGGATATAGAAACCATTCTAGTTTTGGTTACCTGCGGCTGCGATGGTGGCAGGTGGATGCTTCTGGCGTCGTCTTCTAGGGAAACTGCATGGTGCTCTACATTTCTTGGCATCGCTGCCAAACTGTTGGTGGTAGAAGCACCATGCTGGGTTAGTCCTAGGGTTCGGTCGTATTGGTTGCGGCGGTTTCTTTCTTGATAGAACGTTGATCTCGTCGTCCTCAGGGGCCGTTGCTGAGGAGTCTATGGAAGAGCAGCTGCTGAAGGAGGAGAACGAAGGCGGTGTTGACGATGATGCTCCGAGGCGAGATGCTTTGGAGGCCTCGTGGAGATTTTGAGCCTTCGACAGGAGTTCGTTCATCGGGAGCGCGTCGGCGTCTGTCAAACGGGCCCTTACGTCCTGTGGTAGGCGTCGAAGAAAGATCTCGCGAGATAAGCTAATCTCACGTCGTCGGCCGTTGCTGTCTGTTTCGGGGAGCATAAGCAGGCCGGTTAACTCGTCCCACGTCTCGACAGGAGAGGTGTCACCCATGGGCTTGCCGGCGAGGTCCAGGACTTTCTGTGCCCTTGTTGAGATGGAGAGGGAGTAGATACCGATGAGTTTCGTTCTCAGGTCGTCGAATGAAACTTGGCCGGCCTGGGCGTCGAGCCATGGGGAAATCTTGTCGAATGCCTCTTCAGGTATGGAGGTGAGAACGATGTCAGCCTTGGCGCAGGAGTCGCTGAGTCTAGCGACGCGGAAGAGTACGTCTGCTCTCAGGAACCAGGAAGCGGTGTTGTGTTGAGAAAAGGGCGGCAGTTTGACTTTGGGCGTGGAGGCGAGGCCGTTGGGTGCGATGAGCGTGTTGCTTCCTGCATCGTGGCCAGACGACGAGTCGGCGAAGAGGTGAGAAGTTGATATGTCTGTTAAGCTCATCCTACTGTCTTACATTCACCGAAGTGTGGGAGAACCAAATGCAGGCTCATGCCTAAAGTAACGGAGTATAGAGAAGGTAGCACGGCCGTAATAAGTCCGTTAATGGCAAAGCCAAAACCGCTGATGCTACTTTCAACTCCGGGGTCACCAGCTGTAAGGACAGTGAGACAAGCGTCACCAAGATCAACTGATACTTTATTCAAATGTGCATGGGAGTATATTACAAGGTGCGGACGGAAAGGTAGGATGGCGCTGGCGCCAAATCAGAATGAATTGCCCGCCAAAATATATGTGTTTTCTTACACTTACAAATATACGAATTATGAGTTAACAGAAACATGTAATGAAATGATACATATGTCAAAATGTAGCTCTGATAGAGCGGAATACATATACATGGGAAACCACGGTGTGGCGAAAGGAGAATTCAAATAAATGAGCAGTTTGTTGATTTTCTGTACGACGAAGGGAGCAGTGTCCTTACAATATATATATATATATATATATATATATATATATATATATATATATATATATATATATAAACGTCTGGTAATTGCATATTAATCTCAGAGCTCGGAGGTATTTCCGTTTGTATCAGATTTATGTAAAATAACGCAGGTGAGTTTGGAGCTTGGGAGTTTACATAATTCACTAGCCATAGTAATATATATACAGTATATATATATATATATATATATATATATATATATATATATATACATATACATATATATATGTATATATATATATATATATATATATATATATATATATATATATATATATATATATATATATGATCAAGCTTACAGTCAAAAGATGTGGCTGTAAAATATAAAAATATTTGAAAAATTACTCGAATAAAATACTTTAAGCACTAAAAGGAACAAAACCAAAGAGATCAACAAGGGACAATAAGTATTGGTAGTAGGCAATATGGATTGGTGTGGAGATGGTTTGATTGTTTAAGGAAGGTGACAGTTTCTTGATGGAAAGAGATTCTAAGAGAAGGAGCGTAAAGGTGCGTTTACACGATCGAACTATGTTCGACGGACAAAATCGTTACCATATCACAGGAGAAGCAGATTGACGTCATAAGCGGTGAAACGATGAAAGCGAATCTGGCAACAAGCAGTGGTACCAGATGAGGGTGTTTACCACCGTTTCGAATCTGCTCACAGGGCATTGACCGGTGGACAATGTTCGATGGTGATGTCCGTTGGTAACTCAGGCATTTAATTCAGTGTGTGGCCTTGGACGACTGGTGCACTACATCACTACCATGGTACACAGGAAAAAAACAAAACCCAAAAAAATTGCACTATGCAGTATGATGATTGCTGTACTCTGTGAGGAAGAGGAGGAGATGCCATGAAGGGAATGGTACAAGGACTGGTTGCACAAACGAAATGAAAGGTGATGCCATGCAACCATTTTCCAAGAATTGAAAACTGGCTATGAATCGGACTTCATGAACTATATGCGCATGGACCCAAATACTTTCTACGATTTGCTGGAAAAGGTTAAACCTGTTATAACCAAGCAGGACACCTGTATGAGGGAGACCTACAGTTGAGCATAGACGTGAGATTAATTACATACAATATACATCTTGTTATGTGTATGTTAAAAAAGCTACGTGCTTGATGTTTGGCTACTCGTAGGTTACCCACCTTGAAGCGTAACCCGTCGAGTAAAACTACATCTTTACACATATGTAAAGTTCTTCATGAATATTTTCTAAACCTGGGACAAACACATACTATGACTGTTACTTTCACAGCTTTATTGTAAACATGTTAATGCCAATTTCAATAAAGACATAATTATGGTCATACATAATTAGACAACCTTGGTTGAAAACGTGAGCTTCCCTAATTTTCCTCAGAAATTAGTTTTTGTACATGGATCCTATTTTCTTCATTCATCTTCCGCAAATCATTGGCAACAACATCACCAAAAGCACTTTGTTCATCGCTATCCTCCTTCTCCGATCGAGATAGTTCCTTCAGTTGATGAACTGCTTCTTGAAGCACCGCATGCCTCTCGTTAGTGGGTAGAGACCTTTTTCTTCCTCGGGTACTTTGAGTCTGAAGGCGTGAAGACTCATGCGTTGTAGGTCGTACATTATACTGTGATGTACTTGGGACAGGTGTGACAGGTGTTGGTGTTGTATGGGTTACAGAACCATGTTCATTTGGTTGAAGTATAGGACTATTGAAAATCTGAAAATAGATAAATGCCATTAGTGTATGCCAACATTTATTATTTTTCTTAATTTCCTGTCACACACACACGAGAGAGAGAGAGAGAGAGAGAGAGAGAGAGAGAGAGAGAGAGAGAGAGAGAGAGAGAGAGAGAGAGAGAGGGGATAATAGTTTATATATATCGAGAATGCTTAAAAAACCTTAACATTCTTCTCATATGAACAGACACCCCAAACAGCGGAGGAGTGGATGCATGTAGCAGAGGGGTTTTCCAAGAAGTGGAAATTTCCTAATTGCATCGGAGCAGTTGACGGGAAGCACATCCTGATAAGGCCATCACCTGATAGCTTCTCCTTCTACTACAACTACAAAGGAAGCCACAGCATCGAGTTAATGGCTGTCTCCAATGCAGACTCAAACTCAATATATGTCGACGTGGGCACTAATGGACGAGTGTCGGATGGTGGAGTTTAGGATACCTGTTCTCTCAACGAGCATATTGAAGCAGGATCTGCAGGTATGCCAGATGATGAGATACTCCCTAACAGCTCAAAAGTATTACCATATGTGATCGTTGCTGATGATGCATTTCCTCTGAAGCGTCATATCATGAAACCTTTCTCTCATCGAAATCAAAACCTTGAGCAACGTGTGTTTTCCTACCGGCTGTCAAGAGCTCAACGCACCGTAGAAAACGCATTCGGAATACTTGCTAACAGATTTGAAGCGTTTCATAAACCCATTAACCTTGAACCAACGAAAGTAGTATAAATAGTACTTGCTTGTACTGCACTACATAATTACCTTCACACAGCACCTGTCACCCCAAATGTGTGTTCGGATGCAGAAAACACATTCGGAATACTTGCTAACAGATTTGAAGTGTTTCATAAACCCATTAACCTTGAACCAACAAAAGTAGTACAAATAGTACTTACTTGCACTGCACTACATAATTACCATCGCACAGCACCTGTCACCCCAAATGTGTGTTCGGATGCAAATAACGAAAACACTGAAGACATCCCTGGAATACTACCGCTCGAGTATGAGCATCAATGGCACAATTGTACACGATCTGTATATGAAATATTTCAATGAGGAAGGTGCTATGATCTGGCAAAACATACTACATGAGGCTAAGTTACTATAACTCCTGAGTAAAATTATAATAGTAATGTATAATACAAATCACCAATGTTGCATATTGAATATACTTTACATTGCTTTGTTGACAAATGTATTATAAAGGTGGATTATGGCAATAAAGAAAATATGGCCAGGGTTTGGTTTATATTTTTTTTGTTTTCTCATTGTAAGACAGGTAAACAGACAGATATACAACAATTACGTACTCACCTCATGATCAGACACTTCTTCAGGCACATGAGACACTTGGCTATCCATACTTGACACGGATTCTCTCATGCTGTCGCCATCATTGAGGAAGCAAAGGTCATCAAGACACCATAATATGGGGGTGTAAATGTCGTCAGCACCAGCCCCCGACTTCTTTGATTTCCCCAGTTTGCGTAGCTCTCGCTTATATTGAGTACGGATGGATTCTATTTTTTTCTTCACTTCAGAAGCAGTAACAGATAATCCATTTCATCGATGGCTGCGACACGTTTGTTCCTATCCTTGTACACATCAGCCTTGACATTCCATATAGTATAGTTCTATTAGTAGCAGGGTCTCTTTTCTGTCCCAGTGGCAACTTTTCTCCTTGACTGAGGTACTGCTGGCCATGTTAACAGGACAATTGAGACCTAGGGAACTGACGGACTTTGAAAATCCTGTAACCAGGTGACTTTATTCATCATGTGCCTGGCAGCATCGTATACTTCCACACCAGACAGTGTGTGACGTTTCGATGCTGGGATCACTGACAGTGTCCAGTACACCACTTGGTGCTCGCTTCTGTCATCATCAGCGAGCCTTTTCGCTTTCCACTGCTAGTTGGTAACAATTATGTCCGTCGAACATTGTTCGATCGAGTGGACGCACCTTAAGGCAGTCGGATGTTTGGGAAAGAATTTCGAAATGGTTGTACTGCATATGAGATTTACATGAGTTTGAGTGATTTCTTATGGATGAAAATTCTTTGGATTTTAGTATAGAGCCAGTGCAATGACTAACACCCTTGTGGGAATTGATACGGACCTTCAGTAATCGTCGGGTAGACCCAATATAATTTCCAAAATTACATTTTTAACAATTTTACATATAAACAACGAAGGACCTCATCAACGCCGCCAGGGTGTCTTTGAACATGAAAAGTTATCCAATATTTAAAGGATTTTTCAATATAAACTGAAAATCGACATACGGATATAGAGTGCCGAGGGCCGTGACGAGCTCGTTTCTAAAAAAGAAAAAAAAAATTACATATGGTAAAGATACATACACTAGTTTTTTAGGAACCTCAGGACATTTAAATTTAGGCTGAAAAATATCATTAAGAATTTATTAATGATTTTGTCATAAAGTTGTTTAGGATAACAATCTTGCTTAGGGGTATACTCAAGCACACTATTCTATAGTATTTCTCTTCCTCTTGGTTTGTTAAAGTTTTTATAGTTTGTATAGGAGATATTTATTTTGATATTGTTACTCTTCTTAAAATATTTTATTCTCCTTTTTTCTTTCCTCACTGGGTTATTTTCCTTGTTGGAGCCTTTGGGCTTATAACATCCTACTTTTCCAACAAGGGTTGTAGCTTAGCAAGCTGTTCTGTCTTCTTTCTCTTCCTCTTGTTTTTTGAAGTTTTTATAGTTTCTATGTGAATGATCTAATCTAATGTTGTTACTGTTTTGAAATATTTTATTTTCATTGTTTATTCTTATCTTGTAGTTTATTTATTTCCTTGTTTCCTTTCCTCACTGGGCTATTTTTCCCTGATGGAGCCCTTGGGCTTATGGCATCTAGCTTTTCCAACTAGGGTTATAGCCTAACTTATAATAATAATAATAATAATAATAATAGTAATAATAATGGCATGTAAAATATGTTTTTGAAAATGAAATCTCTTCATGGATGTTAAGCCAGTTTAAACATATGGAATATGCTCTTAATATTAGGATTCCAATAGAGTTAATCTTGAATGATTTCGAAAATTTCAGTAATAAAATTAAGACCTAAACCAGTGTATGTATGTTTTCTAAAAATACCTGTAAGAAATCCCCTATTTAAGCGTGAAATGCTCATGTCAAGAAATGGTAACTGGTTATCTTTTTCTATTTCCATGGTACACCTAACATTAAGGTTAATTCTTTTTACATATCCTAAAAACTTGTCAGCATGGGATTTTTCTCTAAGTGGTAAAAAAGTGTCGTCAACGTATCTTTTATATAAAGGGGGAAGAAATGCTTCTGGACACTATCCAATGTATTTTTCTTCCAAGTGGCACATGAATATATTGGCGAAGGAAAGACCCAAAAGCGATCCCATTACCATACCATCAACATGTTTGAATAATTTGGTATTAAAAACAAAATGAGTATCAACTGCTGAAAGTTCAAGGAGTTTTTTGAAACTGTTTGAGTCAAAGCCATTGAATATGGTATTTTCAGTAGGAAAAAGCTTGTTGAATATGATTTCCATTGTTCCATGAAGGGACACGCCTGTAAACAACGATTTTACATCCAAAATAACCATAATCGAGTTACTGCCTTGTTCATGAATTTCAGGAATGAATTTGGTGGAGTTCTGAAGAGTAAATTGATTATTAATCAAGTGACTAAGGAGAGGAACTAGGAATTTCACCAAGTGATAATATGGCGAATTATAAGCTGCTAAAGTAGGCCTGTGGGGTAAATTAGTCTTATGGACCTTAGGAAGTCCATACAAAACACTGAAAGATGAACCTGAACTATATAACGGATTTTGAGCGAAGTGAAAAATCTATTTTTGGGTGAGATGGCCATGTTGTCCTGATGGAAGTTCCTATAAGTAGCTTCCTAATGGATATATGTACTACAATGATATTCCCAGAGAATTTTACCTTTAGGTCTCCAGAATTCTAACTCCTAGCGCGAATATCCTTAAATTTTTTCTCAAGGATATCGCATAATATCAGAGGACGTATTCTTGACACGCCACATAGCAATCTGCACCTCTAATAGCGTTTACGCTTCGAGGGGTAAAGTGGCATAATAGAAGGGGAGCCGTATCAAGGTTACCCTAGTTCTCATACTACTATTGAGTATCACAACAGTGCCATATCCAAGATGGCAGACATTCCTTGTAGCATTGAGCATGGTGCTACAGATACAGTACTTTGGGAGGGAGACTGTGAAGATCTTTTCTTTTAGAAAAGAAGGGTGGGTCCATCAGGACGACATGGCCATCTCACCCAAAAATAGAATTTTCGCTTCGCTCAAAATCCGTTTTTTGAGCTCAAGCCATGTCGTCCTGATGGAAGCGTACCAGAGCATTAATGTATCTGTGGATTTTCATCAGTGCCTTAACATTAGGACAACATTTCTATGGTCATTTGGACCAATTGAGACAAATGACGTTACCGTTATCCGTCATCATCACTAATCATAAACGATGTTAGTGCTTCCTGTCCCCTACAGGGAAGAGTCATTCTAGACAGTAGAAAAGGGGCCTCAAGGTTAGCATATATTGTATGAACAAACATAAGTATACACTGAATATACAAACAGTCTCATAGTTTGTATAAATTGCCAAATCAATATCAGTGTCTCTTATATCCATTGTTTGCGAGCATACAATTATATGAAGAATACTTACTTCAGTAAGTTAAAGAACTCTGGCATTTTAAACATGCAATTGTCGGGCGAATTAGGACGCAATTACAATCTAATAGACATTTATTTCTAATAAATCACTAAATGAATTAACAAGTTAAATGAATGTAGCATGATAATGGAATTATACATGTAACATATACAGAAATTATATTTCTTTCTTGAAAGGAAAGAAATGATGAGTGCCACTCTCAGATTGAAGAAAAATCTTATAATGAAATTTCTCTTTGTAATTTCTGTATCGGTTACCTTCTATCGACACTGTGTACTACATACACACGGCACTAGTGCTATCTGTATAATTCCAAACCTGGGATTTTGAACAGAGTTAGTGTCACCATGGTAACACTCATTCAAAGGAGGTCACACTAAAAGTGATGACCAATTCTCCCTTTAATTGGCAGTCCCAGTCAATTAGCTGTTCATCGCAGAATTAGACGGTAGGTTTAAATACACTACCCGCCGCCACCACATAATTCTTCAGTTCATGGACCTGCTTAGCATAGTGTTTGTAGAACACTCTGGATGATCCCCATCCAGTAAATGAGCGAGGACGTTCAAGGTCCCAATTAATTAACTGTTTATGACAGTAATTAGGGGGCAGGTTTTAATATGCTACCTGCCGCCACTACATAGTGCTTTAGTTCATGGACCTACTTCGCATAGTGTTTGTAAAACACTCTGGATGATTTCCATCCGGTGTATGAACGAAGATGCTCAAAGTCCATATACTGAAAAAAGTTCAGTGATGAAGCAATTTTTCTCGGATCATGACCTGCGGGAGTACTGTCAGGATCTGCTCTACGAATAAAGTAGGTGAGCTTCACCCTCAGTTGTTTCAGGGATAAGTTTGATTCAGAGGTTTCTCCTTTAAAGAGCTGTCCTCCCCTGTCTGAAGTTCTACGAAGATAGACCTTTAGACACTCTATAGGACATAGAGAGACATCTTCCTTCAGAGGGCAGATTCTCCAGGGACCCCACCTCTTAGTGGGTAGCTCCTTTTTAGCAAGAAAGGTTGGATTAGGGAAGAGATTCAGTTCTCCCGCTTCTGTGAACTGAATGTGGCCCTCATCTCAAGATAGGGCCAATATTTCACTAACTCTAGCCCAGGAGGCTATAGCAAAGAGAAAAATAACCTTTTGGGTTAGATCCTGAAGGGAACAATCTTCATTGTTTACAGATGAGGCATAATGTAGGACCTTGTCCAAAGACCAAGAGATGGGCTTTGGTGGTGCTGCAGGCCTAAGCCTTCGGTACCTTGTTAAAGATTTCATTCGCGAGATCCACTTGAAAGGCATATAGAAGAGATCTAGTCAAGGCTGACTTGCACGTAGTTATCGTGTTGGCCACCAGACCTTGATTATGAAGGTGGACAAAGAAGGACAGACAAAAGTTCATTGAAATTTCTTTCGGTCCTTTTGCTTTTACGAAAGCAACCCACTTTTTCCAAGAAGACTCATATTGTCTTCTAGTTGACTTTGACTTGTATTCTTCTAGGAATTCTATATTGCCTTCTGAGATCCAAAATCTTTTCCTAACCACTAGGGCAAGAAAATCATGAAATGAAGGGTTCGGGTTCTCTGTGATAAATCGAAGGCAATCAACTTCTGAACCTTCTGAAATAGTCCTGGGTTCAGAACTAGGGCCAGCCTCAGCCTCAGTTCCTTCACTAAAGAGGACAGATTGCTCTTGGGCTACTTGGGAGCCAACAGAGCTACTCCTCCCTGGAAGGATCTCAGCATGTTGAGGACCTTCAGCAGGTGATTGAATGGGATGAACAGGAAATCCTGAGTCCATCCCTTCCATACAAGAGACATGATATCTGTTATCTCCACTAGATGATCCTCGTATGGGGCTACATATCGAGATAGTTTCTTGAAGACGCTCGTGATGAAGAGGTCGATCTGCAGCTCGGGGACTTGTTCCCATCTGGGAGAGAATAGGTCTGCGTCCATGGACCATTCTAACTCTATCGGCTTGAGCCCAAGTAGAGCATCCACTGTCACATTGCGGATCGATTGTACATGAACTGCTGACAGGTGCCATCCCTTTAAGGAAGATATGGTTAACGTCACCTGGACTGTATGAGACGTTCTCTAGCATTGTCGATTGCAACGTCTCATTATCGCTTCGGTGTCCCAGATCAGCCGTAGGAAGTCTGATCTGCATGGAGAGAGTTTCCCCACTCATGACAGGACCAACCTGGTCTTGGGACTTTCGGGCTTTGACCTTTGTTAGGGAAGCGATTAAGGAAGGACCGATACCAGTCTTTTTAGATCTTTTCGAGCGTTTGATGCGTATCTTCTTCAGACTCTTAATGCATCTTTCAGCAGTGCTCTTAGCACTGAGTCTGTCTCTATTGCGAACTGGAGAGAGTTCAGAGCTCTTCCCTGTTAGCGTCTTGGAAATCTGACTGATTACCAGAGTCTCTTGATCGACCTTGCAATCTCCTTTTACATTCCCAAGGAAAAGGAGAGTTGGTGTGACCACAGGCTTCATTGGTTTTTTAGCCATTGAAACCTTTGAGCTGGAGAGAATAGAGACTTCTTGAAGCTTATCTTGCATCCGCGATGTTCCGGGAACCGGATCATTTCCTTGGATGTTCATAGACCAGCCACTTCGGGTGCTGCCCACCCCAGCCTCTCGTTCAGGTACATTGTTGTCTGAATCATTCATAGGCTTAGTTTTTGTGTGACTGTGTCTGCCAATCCTGTGAAGATATTTAGGACTGTGTCTTGTCAGACAAGTATCTTTCCTAGGACATACGTTACTCTTGGTAACTTGAATCCTAGATAGGAGGGGAGGGGGTGATTGACTGGAAGTTGCCAATAGACAACTTTCAGGTCTGACAAGACTACGAACACCCCTTTTTGAAACAGGGTCCTTATGTTCAGAAGGATTAACATTCTGAACTCGCTGTTTTATTTGAACTTGTTGAGTGGTGACAAGTCCAGAATGACTCTGAGTCTTCTTGAGTCCTTCTCGTGAACACTAAACAGCCTTCCCTGGAATTCGGTGGACTATAGTTTCCTCACCACCTGTATGCTGTAGAGCTCTCAGGTATACTCCTCCAGAGGGTTTTGGATTGTAAGAAGAGTGGAGGAAATGATGGTGGAGACATTTCTACCTCCCATCTTAGTCCCATCTTGATTAGGCCTTAGACCCAAGGATCGAAGGTCCAATGATCCTAAAGGAACCTCCCTCCTACCAGAAGCATCTCTATGCTTCGAATGATCAGTAGGTTTATATTTTCGATCACCTGCCTGTGGCACCGCGGTCACTGTAACTGTGGGATGTTGTTGAGCAGCCCGATATATATTTCCAGACTTTTCCGTCTTCCTTTTAGGTTGGGGACTCACAACCATGCAAGACTTTCTTTTTGAAAGGATGCCCCACTTTTGGAGAAGTCCTATGTTCTCCGTGGTGGCGTTCTTAAACACTTTTCTAACTACCTCATCTGGGAAGAGGTCTTTACCCTAAATGTTGGAAGATATTAGCTTCCTTGTTTCATGTTTCACTGTTGCGGCAGTGAACACAAACTCACTACATGCTCTCCTAGCCTTCATAAAGGCATAAAGGTCTTTTACTAAGGTAACCATATGCATTTTGGCTAAGACCATGAGCATGTCGGGGGTACCTTGATCGGTTGAGCACAACTCTATGTAGTTTTGTAGGGATAGGGAGGCTGTAAGTCTCTCCTTTGTCTCTTGTTCAAGAAACTCGGATAATTTAAGGAGATTTTCGTTAAACTGTCGACTGGTGACATCCACATCTAGTCTTCCTACTGAAAAGGTTAAGTTGGCTTCCTTCCAGTCCTTCTCCTGTCTGGGAAAGGCTAGTGACAGAGGCTTGCACTCCTCGAGTGCAGGACATGGTCTACCTGCCTCCACTGCCTTGGCAACAGATTTAAATGCCTTCCCCGTAAAGGGGAATGAAATTGAAGCAGGAGCAAGAAAGGAAGGGTGCCTATTACCTAGTGTGAATACGTTCGACACCGAGTAACCCGCCTTTTTCAGGCTACTTGACAGGATAGCCTGTGCTTTATCATGGTCTAGAATCATGACCTCCTTTGGTTCTGTTCCTTTTCTTGAAATTGGTTCATACTTCAGTCGAACAAACAATTAGGGAAAGCGTCAAAGTTTGACCAAAACTGGATTTTGTCCAAAGGAACAGCACCCATCTTCTCCGAGATGTAGAGTTTGCCGTTTAAAATCGGTATCAGCTCCCCAAACCTCCAGGGATTAGTTTTGGAGCATGTCGGAAGGTCCTGATTTATGGGTCGTTTGTATGACCCTTGGGGAGCGACAAGTGAAGCTTTACAAGGCTCTATCTTGCATTTCGCTTCCTGCTTTTCATCTTCTTTGCGAAAGTTTTCTATTAGATTTTTCACTTGGGCCCATAATTGGTCCATTCCATATAATAGAGATAGAAGGTGAAGATGTCGATGTCAATGGCTCTAGAGGCGGCATAGACGGAAAAAATTCCGACACGACATTCTCCCCTTCTTCCCGTGGGCGCTTCCTGCCCTCCTTCCCAAAGGCTATCTGGCTGTTGGGAGATGTAAATCGTGCCTGGGGCACCACTATTTCCTTACTTGCTTTCGGAAATAGTAGCTTACGCATCCTATCATTAGGTAGGTAAGGTCCCGGAGATATTTTCTGGAAGCCTCTCACCCAGTTGCGTAATTTGTAACGAGCTGCATCCCTAGTCTCTATCGACTTGGGATTCTCGAAACCCTCGCACATTAAGGTCCAACATACATTGCAAACCTGTGGGTTCCAATAATGTGGGGATTCGGAAATGATATTGCAGGGGGCATGAAACCTGCATGTATTATGACCGTAAAAACACTTACTCTTGATCTTGCAGAAGACTGCAACACATGTCATCTGGTGTTCCTCCTGTAAAGAAAGGAAAACAGAATGGGTATACAATTGATTATCTCACTGATAAGCAATATATAAAAATAATCTTTTAACAAAATAGCTTAGAATAGTATGCTATAAAGGGATAGTGGGAGACACATACTTGTGTATCCCCTGCAAGCAAATGCTGTTACCTCCCCTCAGTATTAATTATAAGGAGATTCCTCTATCAAGGGAACTCCAACTAAAAGGGTTCTAACCCCTAGGGATAGAAAAGTGTATAAGTTACTGTCCCTTTTCATTCTTAACACTGTGGGGTAAGGATGACTGATTTCTTAATCAGAATATTGAAGAAATACTATTCTTTCAATATAGGGGCAGTACCAGCAGAAGCTCGCACAAGGGTACTCAAGATATGTTATAAATAACTACTGTATTGATTGATTTAAAGTTTTCAGGCATCCTGACATCTAATAACTACTGTATAATCATACTATAGTTTTCTATTTGCAGTATATACTATGTTGCAAATTACTGGCTACTATATAATTACATATAATGTAGTTCAGCCAGTATGCTGCTTTTGTGGCAAGCATCTGACGGCACGGTCCAGCTGGCATGACACCAACTAGACTAGGAAAAATAAAAGACATATATTTGTGTATCCCACCCAACCTATTTGCTGTGGCCTCCCTTACAATATTAAATCATAGAGTTTCCTGATCAGGGACACTCAAGGATAAGGGCTCTACCCTTTAAGGGTTAGGAGTGTAACACCCCAGCCCTAAGAATATTTAATATTGTAGGGTAATCTGAAAACTGATTTCTAATCAGAATGTTGAAGAAATTATATTCTTTCAATATAGGATTGGCTCAGCAAATACCCGGGTAGGGATACCCAAGATATATTGGAAATAACTACTAGTATAATATATACAGTAGTTTTTCTATCTGTAGTATATCCTATACTGCAAATATACTGACTACCTGTATAAACATATACTGTAGTTCAGCCGGCATGTCGCCGGCATAGCTAGTACTTGCCGGTACATCCAGCATGCTAGCTAGAAGAGAGAGAGATAGCATGGAGTGAAGGCTACCTATTACTGTGTATGTGTAATGTATTACATTTTTATATACAGATAAATTTCATATCTGTAAATAAACCCATTACCCTAGGGGTCATTGGAGAATTAGGAGTGTAACAACAGCGCCATGACAGGATGTGAAACTAGACCATGCTATGCAATGCTTGCAGTAGCCTGGAATGCATTGCATGAATAAACATTTATGTGTGTCTTGTAAACAGGTCACAACACCTCCCGTGGGAACCAGTTGACCTATTGAGCCCTACCGGAATCATCTGACTTCCCGCCATAAGGCTACGTGATCATTTCATTTTGTTATTATATAAAACGCTGAGATAGCTGGTGTTACGCTATCGACGCGAGCCTCTTGTAAATCAGTTCTATTCATCTTTTCATACTGAATGGTCATCCGACCAAACCATCCCATACTCCAGTGATGGAGCTTTCAATAAATTGTTTGAAGTTAACTTAAAACTTTGGACTTATTCTAAGAAGAAACCTACAAGTCTGATATTTCTATATCACATTGAAGAGAAATGAGGATGGAACCACAATGTGTACGTACAACTTTCGTACACTAACATATGTACACAGTAATTAAGGATGTGAAGTCTAATTTTACTGCTTTTCTCCAGAAAGAAGGTTCAAATGGAAGGGGAGAACGTAACATTCAGGCCTCCATCCAGCCACAGTACTATCGCCGGCAAGATCCCACTGATACACCGTCGGCAGGCTAGCCTCTGGCAGCACTAGTACAGTCGGCGTGCTGCCGGCTGAGTCAGCACCTATCTGTGCTGGCCTGGCCGGCGGTACTCCGACAATAGAACTTGTGGCTAGCAGTCCAAGGGAAAACTGAAGAACCTTGGTGACAGGAGGGATTTCCCACTCACAGCCATCATGACTGCCAACAAATGACATGGCTACCAGCAGCATGCATCGCCACCGGCAGCCGACATAGCCGCCGACAGTTTGTAAGACACATGGTCGCTGGCATCCAACATGGCCGCCGGCAGTTGTCATGGCTGCCTGCAGCTGGCATAGCCGCAGGCAGCCGGACAACGGCTGTAAAGAAGGAGTCTGGCTGGCCCCGGCAACCCACCGGCAACGGTAAGGTTGCAGGATGCCGGCTCAACAAAGACAATGGCTCGGCCATCATAAAAGAACAGAGGGGGAGGAAAAGGGTCCAAAATGAGGTGTGGTAGGAGCCGGCAATGTTGCCTGACCTAAACACCTTGAAGAAACTCTGTTTCAGTATCGGCGCCATCCTAGGCGGCAGGAGAATCTTCTATTCTCCAGCCTAGGGTGTCCCAATACAGTTAAGGGGACAGCAGCAGTGCCGCCTCCTCTCAACAAGGGAGAAACAGAACTCCAGTGCCGCGCCATCCAAGGCCTCAGACGTATACTACTCTTCAGCCTAGGGTCTGCGAGCATAGGAATAGTCTACTAGACCACAGGGAGAAGGTGGCGGCATCATATAACCACTTCAGGTGTAGCCTAGGGAGGGCTAGCCTCCTATGCCGGCAGCCTAGCCGGTAGGGGAATGACTATTCACCCTGCCGGCCGACTGCCAACACAAGACTAAATACTGTGAGGTTCTGATCGAATCCCAAAACTTGCCATCTGCTGTTAAGGGACGAGACAGAAAAAACCTAGGCTAGTCATGCCTGAATTAAAAATTCATGGCTGGCCCATTAGGGTTGTAGCCTATGGCTACACTCAGAGGGAAGAGAGATTACCCTTAAATTTCTATTAGAGATGAGCATCGGTTATATGATAATTCTAGGAGATATCAATCTCCAATGAATTGATAACCAATACACGAGGGTAACCGGGGAAATGTCGAAAGTATATGTTGCCTAGGTTAGGTTACCTAGGCAAGGCGAGATCTCGGTTACATATATCACCGAAACTGACATATACGATCGACCCAGAAAAACGAAAATTATGCATATAAATATCTTTATAAGTATAAAATGCTTAAATAGCTATCATAATTAAGTTATTAATGCTATTAAAACCGGGAATGTCGTTCTACTAACTAAATAACACATGCCCAACGAGCGACTACGTCCATGGCGCTTCCGGTAACAGGCCTAGCTCCTAATCACAATAAATTACTCTAATTTCACTGTGAGACAGGAACTGAAATACACATATTGTAAAGATTCAATACTCAACTTTCCAGAGGCGAAAGAAGCTGGATATTGCATAATAATAATCATTGAAAATCGATGGAAAATGTCAGATCAACAGGGAACACCACCGTGCGAATTCGCTACAAAATTAGGAATGTCCGCCATCTTGGATATGGCGCTGTTGTGATACTCAATAGTAGTATGAGAACTAGGGTAACCTTGATACGGCTCCCCTTCTATTCTGCCACTTTCCCCCTCGAAGCGTAAACGCTATTAGAGGTGCAGATTGCTATGTGGCATGTCAAGAATACGTCCTCTGATATTATGCGATATCCTTGAGAAAAAATTTAAGGATATTCGCGCCAGGAGTTAGAATTCTGGAGACCTAAAGGTAAAATTCTCTGGGAATATTATTGTAGTACATATATCCCTTAGGAAGCTACTTATAGGAACTTCCATCAGGAAGACATGGCTTGAGCCCAAAAATAATCTATAAGACTGTTCAGACAATATGCCTTTCTCTTTAAGTAGTTTTAATGTGCAGTTTATTTTATCTTCAGCTTTAAAATTAGGCTATATTGGAGATAACCAACTTCCAAAAATTTACTGGTGTCTGATAAAACATTATTCATTTTCTGGATATAGTCATTATGGGTAAGAATAACAACAACCATACCTTTGGTCTTTTTATCCTACCATCAATAGAATTAATTAAGTTTATTTCCTTTCTTCCACCGGCCATATTAACAATCTCTAAACCATCTTCCTGGTTTACATTTACCTTCATAACCTTTCTCCTTCCTCTTGCTAATACATTCTATTGTCAGTTTACTTTTTAATCACTACTTCAGTCAAATTCAAAACACTTAGAAATATCCTAAATTTCATCTCCAGTCTTGATCCACAACTCTCCATTAACGTCTATTTACATTCTTCCTCTGATTTCTTGCCTTACCCTATTCTAACAAAATATAACCAGGCAAGACCCCCTTGTATAAGACCTTGTATGAGATACATCTTTACATTAAACCAATCCATTTTTCTATTACAAATGGTAACATATATTCCAATTCCATAACAAAAACCACCTTATCGTTCTCAGCAGCTTATCAATCTATACCTTACACTGTTACCACCCTCCTCATTGCCTATCCGTCAATTCTCTCAAAACTTTTCTATGGGTAACCACGTATTAGATATACAGCTTTTTCCATTTAATTTTAAGTTTCCTATCTATCTGTTTCATTATAAACACATGATTCATGAACATACTTTACTGCTGAAACCAAAAATGTGCATCCCTTAATAATCCTGCTATGTCTTACTTTTATAAATACCTTCCCTATATGTTTAGTAATACCGGGCCCTTATCATTCTCAGTCTCATGTATTATTTTCAACATTACACAATAAGTGGACTATCTTTTCTCTCACAAATTACTTTGGACCCCTTCCTTCATTCAGATGTAAATTAAGCAACCGTTGTCAAACAGAGAGTCAAAATTTTCATCACTAAATCTAGTATCTTGTAATCACATCAACTCTTGGTGACTTTCTATCATTCAGCTCACCAAGTAGGATCCAAACATAGATAGCCTTATCCATTTTGCATCATTCAGCTGTATCTCTCTTTTCTCCCACATCCAACACATCATCAAAATAATGAATCCATTGATATGTAATTTCACTTCACATAGCATCTAGCTTTCTGCATTCAAATTGTGATCTTCATTATTTCATAAAATTTCATCTATGTAATGGCCTCCTTGTAAAGCCACTTCTTATTCTAACTATAGCTCTTGTTAAACTCCTCTCTTCTATTTTCCATCCTTGTTTTCTTTTCTCTTTTACTCTCTCGTTGACTATCTTATCCATTCATCTTTATGCTTGAACATGTTCTCCTTTACTGTCATGCAACTGTACGTTGTAAATTTCCTTTACGCTATCTCTAAAGCTTTTGTTTCTTCATCGCAGAATTTCCTGTTTTCATCTATTCCTACCCTAATATGAATAAAAACGCGACCTGCATTATGAAATTTTATGAACTCCTCATCTACTCCTTCCAATTCTTTAACCCTAGAACAGAGTCCTTCCAGTTCCTTCATCTGAGGTCTCCTCAATTCCTTCTTGTCCATCACACTCATCTTCATTACACTTTTTTTTTTTGTGCCAAATTTCTACCCTTTCTCTACCCTATATCTGTCTTAAATTCTGCTTCAATCAAATAATGATCATATATTTCTAAACACCCCCCTTCTCCTCATTATGTCTAAAAACTTACTCTTCACTAACATAATCTGGAAAACTCTTTAGCATAACAGCTATATCGCCAAAACATACCTGGAAAATTCTTTCTGGCAAACTACATATTTCCAAAAATAAAACTTCTCTCTAAACATATCTCTACAAGATTCTCTCCATAGCTATTTACTCCATAAACACCATACTTATCATTAACATTTTTCATAGAATTCAAATCACCTTGTACAGCCATCTTTTCATGTTCTCTCTATCATACCAGGCAGTGATTCAGGCTATCCTAAAATATTCTCTTTTGCTCTTATTTTTTTATTCTTGGATCACTTACACTTACCTTCACAAATCTAGCTTTATCCACAGAATGACTGAACTAATGAATTTATACGCTTTTAGTTACTATCTACAATCTAGTATCTTACCATGAAAAACTTGGTAATGAAAGAAACTAGATGCAACTTGCAATGCTAAGGATCAAATACATATTCTACACTGAAACATCTCCTAGAATCGATCCACACCAACAACTACCAATACCCAGCAGCCCATCTCCTTGTCCTTTGAATGGTTTACCCCATTCCAACCCTCAAAAAATTTTCTCGACATTTCTAGTATTCCAATTTTAAGCCTCATAAGAATTTGTCATTTTCGGTGATTGAATTATTATATTCATAATGTTCAAGAATTTTCAGCGAATTCCAAGAAATTGTATCCTTTTGATGACTGGATACCCGATCATCCGATTGCATGAGGAAGTTAATCATTTGTTCTAACAGCATGATAAAAAAAGAAATACTATCATCTGTTGAGTTGTTATGCATGTATACAGAATATATATTGCATAATAAATAGATGTGTATCCTAGCATTCATTTAGGGAAGTAAGGAGGTGTGGTTTCTTTGTAGGGAAATTCCATCCTCTCAGGATGGCCCAACTCTCACCAAAAGTTATTGATGGGCTAGACCAATAAGGGGCTCCAGCGGCTTCTGGGCTAGGTTCTCGAGATAAAGGCTACTGGTGCTTCCCTAAGAGTGAAGAATGCACCAGAACAAACATTCAGGCATGAGTCATGATATTTACTTAAGCAACTCTCTTGCTGTTCCCTGTAATGGAGCCACCTAGCAGGTCTTCATAGTTTCTCTGACATTAGAGGTACCAGTCAAGATTGTGAGTTTTAGTCCAAGACTGAGCCTCCATCTCGTTAATAATTTTGATGGTCGAGCACAGAGATAATTATTCTCATACAATCCACCTAGAAACTTTAAATGGTGGCACCTGAACCAAGGAAGAACTATTAGATTAAGATGCATGTATACTTGTGTATCACCCCTTAATTGATTTCCATCAATAATTTATCAGTTGCATATTCATTAGACCATAAATCTCAAAATATAAAGGGATCACCCTCACCCTCCTAACATCACCCATTCACTCAATTGTCAAGTTCATATGACTGGATATAGTGAATACTCTTTGATTTTATTCAAAATAAATATGACACTCTCATGTGTAGTTAGTTATGAAAAAAATGCTTTCTTTACTATAAATGCAAACTCATTCTTAAAATGCAGATGAGCCTCAACCTTTTGAGGTCAACAGCAATTATAAACTTCAGGCCAGTCTATTTACTGAAGACTGCTACCACATTGGTAGTTCACTATGAACTTACTTTAACTGTTACTTGGTGCTACCAAAGAATACCTAATGTTGCACAGAAAACAGGATATCATGAGAACTGAATCTCGAAAGCAACAACTTCTTTATTTCATTTATTTTTCTATTCTTTTCTGTATTTTAGCTGACTTGTTCAAGGAGAAAAAGGTGGATGTCATTGGACTTAGTTCAATAAAAGTTAAAGGGGAGAGTATGCAGGAATGGGAAAGACAATAGTGATTGTATCTGGGATAACTGAAAATAGTGTGGTTTCAGAAAGCAATTCAGGTATCAAGAAGACTGTGGGAGGGGTAAAATTTGGGAAAATAAATGGGTATGATCCAGAGATAAAAATATTGAGAGCGTTATAGAATCTCTTTGAGAGTGAATAAGTGCAAGGCTGTGTGTTAGGAGATCTGAATACAAATGTATGAGAAGGAGAAGAGTTCAGAGCAGTACGTAGACAGGGTATTCCTTGAGTACAAGGGAATGAAGAAAGTCTTATTTGAATGAATTTGGTAAGCATTGATTGTAGGACATACATAGTTTTTAAAGTAAAAAAGTGTATACTTGTGAATAAGAAAATGGTGAAGAAATGCATTTGTTAGATTAGATGTTGATAGAGAGTAGATGGCAAGTTTATGATGGTAATAGTCAGAAGAGGAGTGGCTGGAGGTATGTCTGATAATTACTTGGAGTTGAAATAAAGGTCAAGGTAGATATGAGTTGGGGTGGGAGATATAAAAATGAGGATATAAAGACAATTAGGACAAGTAAGGTGGAGAATGTACCACGTGTATCACATACGCTCATACACTGTAACGGTATTCCTAATTTTTTGTACATTCTAGTTGTCGCTCTCCCCCCTCACTGATAACCTGTTCATTCCTGTATTTTCCTACGCCATTGTGTTTCAATTTTTTTGCCGTTCTTGACTAGAACGGGTTCTATAAATACTCAAGCTCCGACCAAATAAAGTCAAGTTGAATTCACAAAAGTCTCTCAGTTACAAAGTAACAACTTGCAGGTACAAGAAGGAAATGTGAAGAGGATATAAAGATACTGAAGAAAATGGGGGCTAGGATTAGAGAAATGTAAGAAAAAGGACCATTTGGGGAGTTTGTAAGAATCCTTGATGGAGTTACGGGGCAAGGAGTATTTGTAGTTAGAGGAAGGTAGGAAGAGGAAATACAAATACTAAGTGGTAGTATGAAGAGGTAGAAGGCTTAGTGAGAGAAGAAAGGTGAATCTTTTGATGAATGGTCACTTGTTAAAGAAACGAACAGGTGCGGGTACAATTGAATGGATTGGATAATCAAGTATTATGTGGACCATGAAATATGGTAAGGAAAAAAAAAAGAGTGAAGACAAATATAAACTTCAGAATGAAAGATGTAAGTGGTAATATTTTGTGCAAGTGGACCGCTAGGTTGTAACGAAGAAGCGAGGTGAATTCAACTAAACTTTATTAAACAGACATTAAACTTTTATACCAGGACTTGTGGGGAAGAATGTCACAAAAATCAAACAAAGTAAAACATGTGGTAGCATGCTTACACAAGTTGGAAGAGGGAGGGATAAGACAAAAAAGCCAAGTCACTACAGTTTATGAACGTGGGAAACACATGCAGTACATGGCTCTCCCCTTAAAAATTACATACATGTGAAATAGAGTGCACTGCTCTTGAGAGGCATACTGTAACCGAATCATCTGGCAGTAGATATGCAGGTTTTTAGGCAGTCAGTGAAGACCAATTGTTCCTTGCCACGAAATTCTATTAACCCTGGATAGGTACGCTCCTCGGACACCCCTTTAAGGGTATACTCGGACGCGCGCGACCCCGACGCCAAAAAAAATTCTTGAAAAATCAGTTTTTGCAGTAACCTCCTTTTTTCTTTTGCCAAAAAAAACTTCAATGAATGCTTGAAACAACTGTAAAGATAAATACTACACATCTGCAGAAAAACTATTTATTAAAAATATTTTAAAAAATTAAGTAGAAAAAAAAGACCTTACATAAAAATTCATAAAAAAAAGTTTATACATATATACACAAATACTTTTAGGAATTGATTCTTGAATGTTTAGGACACATCTTGATGTATTTTGGATGAAGTCAGACCCATGGAGGTGAAGATCTGAAATGAGAAAAAAGGGTAACTTTTTTTGGCCAAAAAAATTTGTCCAAATTTCATGAATTTTTTTGGGTACCCAAATGAAATAGGAAGTGGCTAATTGTTTTAGGGAATAAACATATGTTATCATAACATAGAAATATGTAAAAAAATCTTCATTATTTTGTAAATTACATTTATATCAGGGGCCATATCTAAAGGTAATTTTTTGAGTACTTAGAAATTTCGTAAAAAAATACATATATTTAATATATAATATGAAATTTATGCAGGTAAAAATATACCAAAATATCACAAATTCTATAGGGAACAAGAATATATATAGATAGGGCAACTTACGCTTCGGATATGTCCACAAAATGGCCGCCAACCACACTGACTCAGACTCCCTAATCTGCCACTTGCAATGTAGGAAGGGTATGTCAATTTCAAGGTGTTATTTACTAATCTAATTATTCTTGGATATGCATAAAAATTCTATGGTGGGTTGCTGGATAATTGTCGATTATTTTACGACTATAAAATTAAAATTCTGACCCAAAAAAATTTTTTTTAAGGGAAATAAAATCGAAAAAAAAAAAAATGTAAAACAATATAATATTTTAGCTAAAAAAATTTGATGATATTCAATCAAAAAAGAAGTAAACAAAATTTTCCGACAAATAAACATCTAGAGGAATCATTACTCTGTGATAGTTCCTTAGTACGTAGTAATTTTGAAAGAAATGGGAAAAAACGAAAAAGTGGCAATCGCAGGAAAATCGAACACATACCTATATATACGCCATATCTGGCTAAAAATCAAGATAGGCATGGGTAACCAGATCATCTAGAAACACTTTCCAACACTATAAAAATACAAGTTTTGCGACACTACTTGCCAATTCCTTACGGTAACATGACTAAGAAAAAAAATGCAAAACAAATAAAAAGGGGCACTCGCGGAAAAATGGCTAACATTCTAATATACGGCATTTCAGAAAAAAAAAAATTCAGCCACGTGCTAGGCAAACCATCAAGGCACATTTTCCGACAAATAAACATCTAAATGAATCATTACTCTGTGATAGTTCCTTAGTACGTAGTAATTTTGAAAGAAATGGGAAAAAACGAAAAAATGGCAATCACAGGAAAATCGAACATATACCTATATATACGCCATATCTGGCTAAAAAAAAAGATAGGCATGGGTAGCCAGATCATCTAGAAACACTTTCCAACACTATAAAATTATAAGTTTTGCGACACTACTTGCCAATTCCTTACGGTAACATGACTAAGCAAAAAAATGCAAAACAAATAAAAAGGGGCACTTGCGGAAAAATGGCTAACATTCTAATATACGGCATTTCAGAAAAAAAAAAAAATTCAGCCACGTGCTAGGCAAACCATCAAGGCACATTTTCCGACAAATAAACATCTAAATGAATCATTACTCTGTGATAGTTCCTTAGTACGTAGTAATTTTGAAAGAAATGGGAAAAAACGAAAAAAATGGCAATCACCGGAAAATCGAACACATACCTATATATACGCCATATCTGGCTAAAAAAAAGATAGGAATGGGTAGCCAGATCATCTAGAAACACTTTCCAACACTATAGAAATATAAGTTTTGCGACACTACTTGCCAATTCCTTACGGTAACATGACTAAGCAAAAAAATGCAAAACAAATAAAAAGGGGCACTCGTAGAAAAATGGCTAACATTCTAATATACGGCATTTCAGAAAAAAAAAATTCAGCCACGTGCTAGGCAAACCATCAAGGCACATTTTCCGACAAATAAACATCTAAATGAATCATTACTCTGTGATAGTTCCTTAGTACGTAGTAATTTTGAAAGAAATGGGAAAAAACGAAAAAATGGCAATCACAGGAAAATCGAACACATACCTATATATACGCCATATCTGGCTAAAAAAAAAGATAGGCATGGGTAGCCAGATCATCTAGAAACACTTTCCAACACTATAAAATTATAAGTTTTGCGACACTACTTGCCAATTCCTTACGGTAACATGACTAAGCAAAAAAATGCAAAACAAATAAAAAGGGGCACTCGCGGAAAAATGGCCATTCTAATGTACGGCATTTCAGAAAAAAAAAAAATTCAGCCACGTGCTAGGCAAACCATCAAGGCACATTTTCCGACAAATAAACATCTAAATGGATCATTACTCTGTGATAGTTCCTTAGTACGTAGTAATTTTTGAAAGAAATGGGAAAAAACGAAAAAATGGCAATCACCGGAAAATCGAACACATACCTATATATACGCCATATCTGGCTAAAAAAAAGATAGGCATGGGTAGCCAGATCATCTAGAAACACTTTCCAACACTATAAAAATATAAGTTTTGCGACACTACTTGCCAATTCCTTACGGTAACATGACTAAGCAAAAAAATGCAAAACAAATAAAAAGGGGCACTCGCAGAAAAATGGCTAACATTCTAATATACGGCATTTCAGAAAAAAAAAAAATTCAGCCACGTGCTAGGCAAACCATCAAGGCACATTTTCCGACAAATAAACATCTAAATGAATCATTACTCTGTGATAGTTCCTTAGTACGTAGTAATTTTGAAAGAAATGGGAAAAAACGAAAAAATGGCAATCACAGGAAAATCGAACACGTACCTATATATACGCTATATCTGGCTAAAAAAAAATAGGCATGGGTAGCCAGATCATCTAGAAACACTTTCCAACACTATAAAAATATAAGTTTTGCGCCACTACTTGCCAATTCCTTACGGTAACATGACTAAGCAAAAAAATGCAAAACAAATAAAAAGGGGCACTCGCGGAAAAATGCCCAACATTCTAATATACGGCATCTCAGATAAAAAAAAAGACATGCACGTGTTAGCCCAACCATCAAGGCACACTTTCTAACACATAAACATGAAAAAAAAATCAATAATATACGGCAATTCCTTACTACGTAGTAAAATTTTACAAATATTGAAAAAAAAACAGAAATTGGCAACCGCAGTTAAATACCCAATATACCAATAACTACGTCGTATCTGACAAAAACAAAGTCACGCATGGGTAGCCAGATCATCTAGACACACTTTCCAACACTAAAAAAGCAAAAGTTTTACGACACTATTTGGCAATATCTTACGGAAAAATGACTTGGCAAAAAAATGAAAAAAAAAGAAAAAGGGGCACTCGCGGTAAAATGCCCAACATTCTAATATACGGCATCTCAGATAAAAAAAAAAGACATGCACGTGTTAGCCCAACCATCAAGGCACACTTTCTAACACATAAACATGAAAAAAAAATCAATAATATACGGCAATTCCTTACTACGTAGTAAATTTTTACAAATATTGAAAAAAAACAGAAATTGGCAACCGCAGTTAAATACCCAATATACCAATAACTACGTCGTATCTGACAAAAACAAAGTCACGCATGGGTAGCCAGATCATCTAGACACACTTTCCAACACTAAAAAAGCAAAAGTTTTACGACACTATTTGGCAATATCTTACGGAAAAATGACTTGGCAAAAAAATGAAAAAAAATGAAAAAGGGGCACTCGCGGTAAAATGGTCCTCGTGGTGATGAACGACATTTTAACTAAAAAAAAAAATCATGCACATGGTAGCCAAACAATCCACCAAGACTTTCCACAACTGATAACCTATACAAGTTGCACCATTCTACGACAATTTCATAATACATAATAACTTTGATAATTATGCAAATTACCTTAGAAGGGTAAACTCGGTCGCGCTCGACCCCGACGCGTCTCAGAAATCGGGGAAGGAGTACAGCTACAGCAATGCACATCTGGACACTACTAGAGCGTGTAGGCGAGACACCTACTGCAGGTCGATCACCCACAAATTCAGTCACGGGGGTGAGTCACGTGAGAAAAACCTCTTTTTTTTTGACGCTCGGGGTCGCGGACGACCCACCGTACCGTTCCAGGGTTAAAAAAGACTTTGGTGTACGATGGGTTACGAGGAGAGGGTCCTTATAAGAGGGTGTTAGCGGTGGCTTGCTAATGTCGTTGCACAGGAAAATGTGCGTTGCTGAGTGCAGATCTGTTGGTATGTGTTGCTTCGCTGGGGGGATTGTAAGTCTGGAGTAAATTTTCCCACAATGTGATGTAGGCGCTGTAGATTATCAAGGAGTTTGTTAACGGGAGAAAATTGGCAAGCTGCCGAGACATCCAGGTCATCTTTAGGAGTAGTTCTTGGTCTCAGGAGGATCCAGGGAAGCTGAGTAGACCAGTTGGAGTTATTGCAGCAGGACATCAAAGTTGTTTTGAGGCTTTGATGAAAACTTTCAACCATTCCATTGGCAGCAGGGTTATAGACGGCTGTCTGATGATGCCCGGGAGATTCACTAATGATGTCCATAATTGAAAGGTGAAAGTGGTACCACTGTCAGAAATAATATGCTAAGGGATACCAAATACCACTATCCAACCTGAGAATAAGTCAGATGTACATAAGGTGGATGTTGCAGTTTCTATGCAAATGGCTTCAGCCCAATGAGTAGAGTGGTCAATGACGGTAAATAGATAATGATATCCTTGTGATGTGGGTAGGGGACCTACTATGTTGATGTGAATATGGGCAAAATGATGCTGTACAGGTGTAGACCCAATCCTTAACATTCTTATTAGTGCCATGCAAAATGAACTTTGTCTTCAGTAGCTGTGCTGTAGATTGGCACAAGGGATATGAAACACCATGAATGAAATCAAACACTTGTCGGTGCATGGGAGCAGGTATCCATGGCTGTGATCTACCAGTACTGATATCATAGAGGAAGGTAGCGTTGGAGTCATCGTGGGGCACGTCCTCCCAGTGGAGGGATATGCAGGATGTTCTATATTCTTGCTACTCTGGATCTTTTTGTTGGGCTTCTGCAATCGAGTTGTAATGTAATCCTAGGCAAATGGCAGCCAATGTGTTTCTTGACAGGATGTCGGCAACAGGATGAATTTTTCCAAGGACATGTTGTAGTGTGCAATTGTACTCAGCCATGATGAGAGAAGTCGGCGTTGACAGGCAGACTTGGCGTCACACTGTAAAGTGAAGACGTGCGCCAGAGGCATGTGGTACATGCAAATGATGATGGGCGTACCTTCTAAGAAGTGGTGAAAGACACGGAGGGCCAAATGCACTGCCAGCAATTTGCGGTCAAAAGTAGAGTAGCTGGATTCTGCTTGGAGAGTTTTCTACTGAAGAAGGCCAATGGTGGGGCGAGGCATTGACCACTTGCTTGAGCACTGCACCAATAGCAATGTCGCTGGCTCCGGTAGAGAAAAGGTGAGGGGCATATGGCAGTGGAAAAGTAAGAGGAGCAGTGGTCGATAGGGCATTTTTCCCGTTGCAGAAGGCCACTTCCTGAAGGGGACCCTATTTCAGATCTTTTGACTTGCCCTTGACGAAGATGTAGAGGGGGACAAGAGAGGCAGGAATGGCTGGCAGGAACCGGCAATGATAGTTGATCATGTCCAAGAATTCTTGCAGTGCTTTTACAGTCAAAGGATGGGGAAGTTCTGATTGTTGTACCGGACTACAAGGCCATTCTGTTGTAGGTGGTAAAGCATGATGCGTAAGCAATGGAGGTATTCCTCTTTGGAGGAATAGAACATAAGTACGTCATCCAGGCAACATACGCAGAAGGGGAGTTCCCCTAAGATGCCGTCCATAAAGCGTTGAAAAGCAGCACCAGCATATGAATGCCAAAACAAGACTAACTGAAGGTGTATGTACAGAGAGTGTTGATGATGTTAGTCTTGAAGATGTCCTGTGGGTTTATGGGCACTCGATAATATCCATTCAAGTGGTCGAGCATAGAGAAAACATTTGCTTTGTGTAAATAGGAGGTTACATTGGTGATGTTTGTGAGGGGTAGTGATCCGGTTCTGTCTGCATGTTAAGACGACTGTAATCCCCACAAGGGCGCAGGGAGCCATCTTTCTTCAGGACGATGTGTAAGGGCGATGACCATGGGCTTGACGTCTTTTGGCAAAGGCTCATTTCTTCCATTTTGGCTAACGTTTGTTAAGTGGCTGCCAAATGATCCAGTTCCAGACGCCTAAATCTGGTGAACACTGGGGGCCCTGTTGTCTTGATATGGTGACAAATACCGTTCTTGGCGGGGACCGTGGGCGTTTGGCAAAGTTCTTCATGGAGGACTTCGAGGTACGATGTAGGAGATGGGCGTTGGCATCCATGGGTGTGCTGATGTGGAGGGTGAGGTTGGAGGGGCGGGTTGAAGAGGCATCGATGAGTAAGAGTCTGCGCTGGCTACCTCTCAGTGAGCAACATCAACCAGGAAGTGGAAATAGGAGAGGAAATCCATACCGAGGATTAGCAATGTGACATCAGCAGCGAGAAACTTCAAATGATATTTGGCACTCCCAAACAACAATGTCAGGGTCTTGTACCCATGTGGCTGGGGTTTACAGATCCCTTGGCCGCTACCAGGCAGATATCGGCTGGCTAAGAAAGACTATGTCATATCTTGGGGAGTGGCCTTGGTAGAGGAGAATGGCAAGCACCAATGTCTACCAATAACCGTACTTCCATACCTACATCATGTAAAAATTAAAGATTAGTGATAGGAGAGGACATTGCCACAAGTGTTGGCCTATTTACAAGCTTTTTTAGGTCACTGATAGCCATTCATACATTTCTTCGCAGCAGCTACGAATATGGAGTGGTAGTAGCATAACTGCGGCCGATGGGTGTCAGTAAGTGGCTGGAGAGGTCCTTGGTTGGAGCATGAGTGAGGGGTGGCATATCTGGGCACGTCACAAGGTGGGCATCTGTGTCCTACCCCATTCGGTCCTATTACCTTAAAGTCAGCTTCAGTCTATATTGAATACTTGTCCTCTTTTTCAGGAGTGGAGGCATTGACAGAAGTCTTGAATGCAGTAAAGTGACTGTCCTCAAGGGCATCGACTTTAGTCATGCGGTCTTTCAGGGGCAAGGTATCAACATTAGAAATGGCAGTGCGTACAGGTTCAAGTAGGCTTCATACCCGAAGTGCACTAAGTAGGTTTACCTCATGAGGAAAGCCATTTGCGGCATGTTTTAGGCGAGCGATACTGGTCATTTCCCTAAGGGTGAGCGAAGCCTTTTGGTCTCCCAACAGTTGTTGAGAGAGTGGAAAAAGCTTGGTTATACGGGCGTCTGGCGATGGCGAGTACTGCTCCAAGAGGTATGCTTTGAGGGTGTCGTACGCTATTGGGTATATTCTTGTTCGCAAAGCCAATCAGAGATTTACGGATAAGTGTCCTCAGGAAGTGCCACAAGGGGATAATCTGCTTTAGCTCTTGAGCGAGTCACGCCCTTGATACGGAACTGGATCTGGGCGTGCTTAAACCAGGCAAATTTCTTTGTATTTGTGAAGGATTGTAGTTTCATGGGTATGGTATTGATAGGAGAGTCAATGTCGGAGGGCTGCATCATCAAACAATAAGACACAGCAGTGAGGGGGAAGGTAGGAGAAAGCTGGTCACTCCGAGGTCACGAATGTGCGAGTGGGCTGTTAGGTTGTAACTGAGAAGTGAGGTGGATGTAACTAAGCTTTATTAAACAGACATCAAGCTTATATACCAGGATTTGTGAGCAAGAACTTACAAAAAAATAAAAATAAAACATGAGCTAACATGCTTACACAGGTTAGTCTATTATCAGTGCAGGAAAAACCAAGTCATAAGACATAAAAGCAAAACCGTTACAGTGTACGAGCATGTATGAAACATGCAGTATAATTCTGTCTGACATGAATTCAATGCAGTGTCAATAAAGCAAGCATTTAGAAAGTTTGCTGAATTTGGAAGATAGACTAGAGTCCCCATGATGGATGCAAGGCTAGACAACTTTAGTTTAAGGGGACCCGGCCAGTATGACAGTATATGGGGGTATAGGATGAAAAACACAAAATCCTGAAAAGATTCACTGAGTTTCATATGGCAATGGAGAATACGCATGCGAAATATTTTTCAAAATTTCTCTTACTTGCATAGTTATAGGATAATTTGCAAAAGTAACTCAGTAAATCAAACACATTGATCCCTACAAGAAAATGCAGTATTACTTCTGTTATCGTAAATCTTGATAACTATTACCTTTTAATATAAAATAAATTGTGAGCAATGGCATCTGTATAGATTCCATGAGTCATGAGATGAAGTATTACATGGTAATTACACCCTTCGGCCTTCAGTGCTAGCATAAACCTTATAGAGAGTACATTTTTGAGTTTGACCTCTGACATTCACTCGTTTTTACATCAGATTTTCTTGGTTTTGGTAAGAATTTCATCATGCCAAAGAGGAAAAGACAATTTCAATATTTTGCTAACATAAGGAGGAAGAAAATTCTCTCTAATAAGAGTTCGGAAGTGGGTAATATCGGCGATATTAGCGGAGTTAGTGAAGGAGAGAGATGATGAAGGAGCTACCATCTCACCTAAAGGAAACAAGATATTGAGCAAAGGGATCTTCATTTATGATTAAATTATGATAAACAATATTGTTTTGGTTTATTGATATTCAAAAAGGAACATAAAATTTATAATATTCATGATTTATTAATATTGTTTTTGTAGAAAAACAGAAAAACTTTGAATGCCCGTATCTCAAAACTATACTTATTGACCTTCATATTCTATCTTCTCCCTTAATCTTAAAGATGTGCTAAAGAAGAAAAGACAATTTCAACATCTCCCTAACACAAGGAAGAAGAATATTCGCTCTAATAGGAGTTCAGAAGTGGGTAATATCGGTGATATTAGCAGTTAGTGAAGGCGAGAGATGATGAAGCAGCAACCGCCTTGCATAAAGAAGCAAGATATTGAGCAATGGGATATTAATTTATGATTAGATTATGATAAATAACATTGGTTTGGTTTATTGATATCCTAAAATGAACATAAAATTCATAATAATCATGATTCAATAAAAAATACAAAGAGAAACTTTGAATGCCTGCATCTCAAAACTATACTTATTGACCTTCTAAGTGTATCTTCCCGTTTAGCTTCAAAGATATAGCATTGAAATTTGATATACATCTTAAAGAGACATTATAAAACAATGAAATAGAGCCTTTTCCAATTTTTGTTTCGTATTTTCTTCTTATTTTTTATCCCTGATTATAAGGTTTATTTTTTTACCACAATGAAAAATTTCATACCTAGCAAAAAAATTACTTTTATGAAAGAAACTCTCTATTTTATTGGAGGTCTACATCAGGTCTATATAGGGCAGTAATCCCAGGTCTTAATACTAAGTATCAAGGGAGGAGACAGAATTTGAAATACACTCATTTTCAGGATAAATCACCCTGGGGTCATAAAACGAAGGTCAGAGGCAGATAATGCTTGTGAAAATGACTAATAAAAATGTAAGAGATTAAGAGGTTGAAAAAAGGAAAGACACCAAAAGTTTATAGGATTATAAGCGATAAGATGCAGTATAGTATTGATAATATGGTTGAGTGGCTGGCAAAGGTCTTATGATTTTTTTGAAAATGTTCCAGGGAATGTGTAAGAAGTATAATTGTTTCACTGTATAAAGGTAAAGGTGATAAGAATTATATGGGTATTTCACTGGTCAGGATCTGTACAAAAACTCTGGCAGGTGCTAACCAGTTTATTTGCAGAAAAATCTGTCAGAAAAGTGGAAAAGTAGCCTGGAAACCTTTCCATAAAAAACGGTAGCCAATTAGGATAAATTGGTGCTTCTCCACAACTGGTAAATGCTGCAAATGTCTTTGACGTACATAAGCAATATGATATGATATGCGTTCTTTGAAATCTTACAATATTTGCTATAAGATATTAGTTTCTATTTTAAAAATAAAGTACATTTATTCCTGGAAGTAAACAAAAAATCTTCTACGTTGTCTTGTGCTTCTTGTAAGACCGTTTTGTTGATGCCCACAGGAAGTTGTGTTTTGCTTGCCATCATTTCCTAATACATACAATACATGATACATAATGAAATATACGGTAGAAAGGCTCACAGGCCTATACACCCGAGATTACAGTCAGTCAGTACACATCATCTCTGGCTTTGTAGTCAAAGCGGAGTGGGTGGCTTCTCCAATGTCTGTCTAGTCTTGCTTTGAAGGTATTTAGTGTCTGCAGATATGACTTCTGGCTGCTGGTTCCAAGCATTCACCATGGGCTGGGAGAAGAAGTATGATCGAAATGACCCCGCTGCACTCTTCAGCTGTCACTACTTCTCTAAAGATGGGAAGTGTCCTTTGGTTCTGCTGTCTTGTTTCAAAGGAAGCATAGTCCACTTTGTATTCCCCATGTAGATCCTTGTAGACTTGGATGATATCTCCTCTTAGTCTACAGAACCTAGCATTGGAAGTTCCAGTTTCTTCAGTCGCTTTTCGTAGGACAGATCCTGCAGGTCCAGAACTAATTTAATTGCTCTCATTTGCACAGTTTCTATGGTATCGATATCCCTCATATACTGTGGTGACCTCACTGAGGTAGCGTATTCAAGCTTTGAGTGAATCAGCTCCTTATAGATAGAGAGGAACATGTTGCTGTCCATATATGTGAACGACTAATGACATATCCCGACTAACTTGTTAGCTGGAACAGCCGTTTTGAGGCTGTGGGTCTGGAAACACAAACCAGATGTGGTTGCTAAAGGAGTTGTGCCTATCATGTACTCCTGCTCTTGTGCCTGTCCTCTACCAAGATGTAGTATGTGGTATTTTTTTGGATGAAACAGTAACTGCAACTACTGTGACAAATGTAGCAGATTGTTTTACTGGAACTGAAGGTGGTCCCAGTCAGAGTCAATCTTGTTATAGAGCTTTGTGTCATCCGCATAAATTTTAATGCCGCAAGAAACAGCTTCTGTCATGACATATATGAAGATCACAAACAGGAGTGGCCCAAGGACTAAGCTCTGTGATATCCCGCTGGTTATACCCATCCAAGAAGACCTGGACTCATTTAGCACGACTCATTGCTGTCTATTGACTCGTAATGACTCAATCCAGTCTGATGCATTGCCTTTAATGCCATAGCTCTTGACTTTTGTGAGTAACCGTTGATGTGGATCTGAGTCAAAAGCTTTCTGAAAGTCTCAGTAAAGCACATCAACTCTCTCATATTCTTCAAGAAGTGTTGTTCATTCTTCCAGGGATTCTAGTAGCTGAGTGGTAGTAGACTTGCCACTCATGAACCCATGCTGGTCTTTAGTGAATAAATCGTTTCTGTCCATGTGGTCCATGATTTTGTCTGAAAAATTGACTCTATGATTTTACATATTACAGATGTTAAACTGATAGGTCGATAGGTTGATGGTAGGTGTCTGCTGCCTTTCTTGAAAATAGGAGATACATGTGCTCCTTTCCATTCAGCTGGGAGCTTACCTTCATTGAGCGATCTATTAGGAGATACATGTGCTCGTTTCCATTCAGCTGGGAGTTTACCTTCATTGAGTAATCTATTGAAAATGATTGCTAATGGCACAGCTAATTGATTCTTTGCTTAAGACAACAGTTTGGGATGTATCTCATGTGGCCCTGATGTTTTGTTGGTTTTCAGTGCTTTCAGCTTTTGTAATACATCTTCAGGATCCACCTTGATGTCCCTAAGTGCTTTATCAAAAAGACGGATTTTAGGTGTTGGGATATGTGAGGTATCTTCCTGATTGAATATCTTCTTGAACTGTAGGTTCAAGGCTTTTCTACCTTCTCCTCCTCAGACTGAGTTCTGAGACCATCTTCTTTGTCCAGATCTGGTATGGTAGACTTTGTTTTCAGCTGAGAGTTCACTTATGCCTAGAGCAATTTGGAGTTTATTTTCACCTCTATGGCTATCTGCTCTCCAAATAATCTTTTTGCTTTTCATGATGTCCACCTTGCGTGATTTCTTACCTTTGTATACTCAAGGTATTTTTCACCTGTGTTAGTTTTCAGGAAGCTTTGCCATCTTTGACGGTTAGTTTTTATTTTCTTCAGTGCAGTGTTCTTATCTAGATTGGTTTCCGCCGTACTCCACTCTTATGTGGTACATAGTGGTTGCGTACTTCAGTCAACTTTTCTGAGAATGAAGACTAACATTCTTCTATCGTATCAACTTCATGAAGCTCTTTCTACTCAGAGACTAGTGTTTGTCTGATGCTGTCGTAATCTGTTTTGTAATAGTTGAACCGTGGCCTGGTTTCCTTTTGCTGGCTTAATTTGACAATGTTTTCAACCATGAGCAAGTAGTAATCACTTTTCCCCATGGGAGGGATAATTCGCATTTCATTGATAATATCCTGATCCCTTGTGAACACCAGATCCAACTCATTTGGGGTATTGCCTTGTCGGAATCTTGTAGGCTGTGTACAGTGGTGACAGAGAAAGGAATCCTCACAGCTTCTACAAACTTATAGGTCCTATGATTCTCAATTTCAAGACATACTCCGTTAGTCCAATCAATTTCTGGAAAATTAAAATCACCTAAAATAATCAAATTAGTAAGTCTCACTTCTCCAAGCTTGCAGAATAACTCATTCAGGCTGTTACTATTCCGATCAGTACTGTTAGGGCTTCGGTAGATGTTGCCAATTATGATTTTCTCCCTCGACTCTTTTTTGATCTGTACCCATGGCACTTCCTCAAAGTTTCCATCAATGTTATTATGTAGTGTGTATTCAGTGGGATTCAGTTCTTCTTGGACATAGATGCATACTCCGTGGCTGGCATTTGTGTAACTCAAATTTCTAAACAGACAATATCCTGGAATATTCAGTTTTATTTTGTCCACACTGTACTGGCAATTTTTGGGCTTCACTTCACTTATGGCTATGGCATGTGGACATGTAGTACTGGCAATAATTCTTAGTTCATCAATTTTGTTGCAAAAAGTCCACATTAGTATATTATATATCAATGGTGCTTTTTGCTGATTCTGATCTGGAGCTGTCGGTATTGTTTGTGTTTGTACTTGCCCTGTTTGTGGATGGTGTATGCTGCTTGCAACTGTAATGTGATTACTTTTTACCGTTACACTTTCAATTGGTTGATTATCCATACCCTTTGGAGATTGACTATGCTGGTTTTTTTTTATTTTGTAATATTTTATCTGCACATTCCATGGGGGACCTCAGACCTTGTACATCTAGTTTGCTTATTCATCATTGGCTGTCATTTCTGCTGCTTCCTTGACCTTGGACTGAATTTTCTTTCTTCTAGAGAGTAATCGTTTGTCACACTTATTTGCTTGAACGTTTCCTCAGCATTCGGGGTAGTGGTCCTTGTCATATGTTGCAGCCAAGTAAGGAACAGAAACCATTTAAAAATGACAAAACGCAACATGACCCATCAAATACATCTCAGCTGACTTCTTTGATAATGCAAGAAAATTCTTCCTCATTGTTGATCAACTCTCAGGATAGCCTGTCATTGATAATACCACCTTCATTACCATCAGAATTTGCTGTCACTACTTCCGGGAAGTCAGCGTTCCTCTCTAGAACTGACGGAGAACCAGAGTTCACCAGCAAAGAGTTCTGGAAATTCATAGAATGATGAAGAGTTCGACTTGTGGTGACCTCACAACATTACCTGCAATCAATTGGTCATGCAGAGGCCACAATGAAGTTCATCAAGAATGTCGTCTTGACAACAGCACCATCTTGGAACTTCAGAACATTACAAACTTTGAAAGGCTATTTTCCTGTTCAGATCCTATTTGGTCATTTTCTTACATCGTGCTTCCCTGCCCACCCTCAGTCTTTCTAAAAAAATTGGAGGCCAAGATTGAGGGCTGCGACTGTCTTGCCACTACACATGCAGAGCAGATTAAGACCATATACAAACAGCACACCTGCCCTCTACCTAGGTTGATTGTTGTAAAGTAACTTCAAATCCAAGACCTGATATCTCACCGCTAGGACAAAGAGGCGTTGGTCATGGGTTTTCATATATCAAGAGACCTCAGTCCATCTTCCTAGTGGATACATATTTTAGAAGTAATCATTGTTTTCTTAGTTCAGTGCCAGCTCCTAGGGCTGACCCTCTTCTCTTGTCTTTGTGACCTCTTACCTAGATCAGAAAAGACAGTCCTTAATAATTTCCTTCTCAGTAACCCCACATCAGTCTCAGACTCACAAAAAAGGAATCCTCTCAGGAGCATTATATGATCGGGGAAGCTGTAGGTATATGAAAGAGATGTCAAATAAGTCAAGTCATAGTTTACTCACATATTTATCAATATCTATGCTCCTTCTACACGTACAATTTTTCATGTAATATTTATGTATCTTGCCTGTAATATGACAACAATTATGTATATTGTTGACCTAGCAACATTATGCCATTATCTTCGACAACCTGTTTATATCAGGCTGTTGCCTGGAAGTCCTAATTTTGTATCCTCTCTCCTGTAAAGCAATTAGTTTCCTTCTCTCCTACAGTAGTGTCTCAAGAAGACACTGTCACATCCTACATGGTATGGTAAGAACATGGAAGATGTAGGCGCAAAATTATGATTTGTGAATAGGATGTGGAATTGTTGATGTTGCAAGTGATAATATGCTGATTGGAGCCAGTGAAGAGGAACTGCAGAAACTGGTAAAAGTTTGGAAGTATTTGAAAGAGAAGTAATCAGAATAAATGTGAGAAAGAGTGAAGCAACAAGATTAAGTTAAAATAAGGAAAATGAAGTAATGAACATTAATATGGATGGTAAAAAAATGGAAAAGATTGATTTAAATGGGGAATGGTTTATGTTTGCAGTCGATACTGTGCTGATTGCAGACAGTGAAGAGAAACTGCAGAAACTGGTTGGAGAATTTCACGGTGTCTGCAATAGATGAAAATTCAGAGTACATATAATCAAAGTTAAAGAAACCTGAGTAAATTGGACCCAGAGTAAGGCAATAAGAGTAAATGGGGAAAAGATGAATATTAACATAGGTGATAACAGAATGCAAAAGGTTGATTCCTATAAGTTTCTTGGAGTGAACATGACAGATCATGGCAAGATGAGGGAAGAGGCAAGTCAAAGAACAAGAGAAGCAAGAACTGTAGCAGGATGCATTAAAAAAAAGAATTGAGTTGACTGTGGGAGTGATAACAGCATTCAATGTTCCTCATTAAATGATAAATGTAGTACAATAAGTTTTCAGACATGGTGTTACTGCTCCCATAATGTATGTGCATTAATACAGTATGACTCACCAGGCTAATTTTGGATTGCATATTTTTCAATCTATTGGACACATCGGATGAGGATCTGGGACCACATGGCCTTCTTATTTAGTTTAAAGATGTATCCTTTTTAGGGTTAGATATGCTGTGCGATTCTACTGTAGGGCAGTGACCCGCTATTAATACTCATTCTCCAGAACCTATGGATACAAGCAAGAGTTTCCCAGTTAGTTGGTAGAACTCTGCATTTCTTTAAAGCTGACTATGCTTGGTGGTACTTTTTGGGGGGATCATGAGGTCTTAAGTGGACATTTTGCAGTTATACATATGAAATTTGTTGGGGGAGCCATTCATCAGACATGCTGATCACATGGCAAATTCCGTGTATTTGATATTTACTGAGTATGACTTCAATGCTTGTGCATCTTGTTCAATCCAGATTTCCTGTGTGGAATTGAATCTTACCAGGCGAGGTCTATATTTTTTTGCTAACAGGATATATGAAAATGCTTCAGTTGCTTATATGCGAGTTGAGATGCATATTACATTACAATACTTAGACTTTAATGTTTGTTTTGAAAAAACCCTGGTCATTAGCCTTCAAAAAGCTCATAAAGCCAAGTCTTTTCCCTCTAGCATACCATTGTCAATCTCAGAGGTGGATGAAACAATGCTACAAATAGATGGTGAAGACATGCTCATTCTGATTTAGTTTATTTGTTGTACTATGACTTGCATTTTACTTGTATTAATTTGTAAGCCAAGTGTATAGTATATGAATACATGAAGAGATGTTGCAGTGACTGCGAGGTGTGGGCCTTAATGGCAGTGTCATCAGCACATTGCTGGTCAATTACCTGGAGTGTATATTCTTTACTATAGGTTTTGTAACCATCTGAAGCTGAACAGGTTTCCATTCACATGGTATTCTATTTTGGTTCCGTCTTTTTCTCTAAGTTTTTCCTCCATTAAAGTCATGTTTTGAACATAACATGGGCTAGAACATCATCCTACTTTCTACCCATTACATCGGGGAGGGATGAGGATTCCATGTTGCCAACACGACCTTTGCTTTCATGTTAGAATAAAACAGCTGAAGTATTTCGAGAAATTTGGTAAGCGTGGCTTGCAGGGATTGTGACAAAGTTAGAAAAAGAAAAACATGTCAATGATCCCCCTTTCCTTCCTGAACCTGCACCGGGTCTCTGGAAATATTCAAGGGCAAGAGCACAACCCTAGCTACTATTCTACCAGCTGCAGAGACAAAGAAAATACCAGCTGTTGTTACAATCACTACTCTTTCCCTTATTCTTATAAAAAGGAATTTTTGATGAGTCTATCAAGGATTTTAGTAATCCCTCTACTCTGCGTAGGGCACATATTATCTTGTGTAGCGGCTTTTTGAAAAAGTTGTCCCTGTTCTGAAAAGTTTCTCTAGAAATGCCACCAAAAGGACAGTTTTGGCCTTCATTAATTTATTCTTTTTATTACAATCAGAGCTTCATGAAATTCTGGAAGCTTGCCAAGGTCCTGGATGCCTAAAGACATTTTCAACTTTTGGTTTTATGGTAACATTATTCTTTGTGGCTGAAATTATCAACTATTGTAAATATGATAATTTGGTTCCCCCTGGTGGCTCAAGTTTGTATACAGCTTCCTTGCAATTCTCAAGTAAATTACTATTAGATCAAAAGATTGTGTATACTAAAGTGAATTCTTTACCAAATAATGTACCACTACATAGATCATAATTTTTTACAGGTTGTGATATTCTTTTGAACAATATTTGATTCAATTAGCTCAGAATATGAGAAGTGGATGGTTCCAATAGAATACCGCAAGTTAAACACAACATGAAATATTAAAAAAGAAGTGACTTAAGAAGCATATTAATAAATTTTCATTAGTTAAGGAACCCTGAACTCAAGAAATACCTTACACTCCAGATGTACCTCAGTGAATTGATTTTTAGTCTGTAAAACACCTAATGAGAGTCTCTTATCTGTTTCCATAATTAATTCTTTACGAAATTGGGTTTTGTAATCAATGACTCTGGAGGTTTTTAAATATATAAATTTGGATGTGTCAATATCTTGTCAATATATGTTTGGAAAATATCTGTTTTATACTATTTTCTGTATTTTTTGTTAGTTTATTGAAAATATTTGTTCACTAATTTATAAATCTATTAGAAAATGTTGAAGTCCATAATTATCATAACACAATCATTGGTAGGCCCTATTCCTTACTGCAACAAGCCAAATCTTTAACTGCACCTAAGGATTTCACAGAACGCAGAGCAAGTACAAATGTAAAAATGAAATGATACAAAATAAATAAAAAAGTATAAAAACGTTTAAAAACAATTCAATAACACTTAAATCTAACTTAAAACAGATTAATCTGGTCATGATTGCGCATAGATAGTGGTACAGCGGCACAGCCTATGCAACAAAGACACTATCTGGTATAACTCTGACCCATGAGACGATCTGACTGCCATTTATAACGGTAATAATTTTCCAAAAACTCTATAGCACCCAAAAGGAAACCTAACATTATTAAAACAGTTAAAGGATTTATCTATCTTTAAACCTGTTAGATAGAAAGAAAGAGTCCACTGCTGCCACTTTAATTTTGTTTATAAAATCTTGCTGAAGTTACAAGGTACTAAAGGTGGAATACAGGTTTGACTGACTTTGAATCAATTGATAACAAAAAAAACTATTGAATGACGATGATAGTAAATGAATTCTATATTCAAGTCTTTTCCCGACTTCCAATACTTTCTTTTAAGGTTTCTCCTAAACCAGCTCTTTTACGTCCATTGGTGATATATAATCAAATTATACTCCTTCAGTAATCCCTTCATAAGCTCCCCATAATGATATTGTATAAAGTTCCCTCTTTCAATTCATACCAACATAAATGAGAAATAAACCCATCCAACCCTTTCAATTATGATCTCATTGATGCCGCCATCAGTAGAGCTAAAGGACGTTCCTCCAAACCTTATTTATATCATTTTGATGGCTAAGAACAGTGAAAAAAGTACTCGTATGTTCCTGGCAATCCATCCTTCGGCATAATGACTCTCGTCTTATCTTGAACAACAGACACCTTACATTCACGTCAGCTTGATGTGTTACCCTCGGTGACTGCTGCTATCTGAATAGGTCTCCTCCATTCTTTTGTTTTATGTGTTCCATTCTTCTTTCTACTAAATTTCCAATGTATTCGTCTATTCATCTAGCTGCTCCAGGGAAAATGAATCTTTATTATTTCTTCCCCTTTGTACCAATACCAATTTCTTTTAAAATCGTGGCATCAGTTTTTCCCTTGGAATGGATGATTACCATACTGGGGACATTCAATATTCATGTGTATACATATATATATATATATATATATATATATATATATATATAAATATATATATATATATATATATATATATATATATTCATTTATACACAATGTATATATATATATATATATATATATATATATATATACACACATATATATGTATATGTATATGTATATATATATACATATATATATATATATATATATATATATATATATATATATATATATATATTATCATTATTGTATTGTGAGTGCATTAACTTTTCTAAGAGTATCCTGAATTTCGGAAAGGAGACAGGAGTTAGTAGTGTGAGAATAACGTATCAGTAAACATATATCTTTCCATGGTGTACTAATCTAGCAGCGTCAGCATTTTAGTGGAGGCAGAATGCTTTCCTTACTTCATGACGACGCTAATACAGCTGAGGTCTTCAGCTGATAGGAACCCTTCTGAGGGTATCCTCACTGAACAATGATAATGATCCAGTTTAAGCAATAAAAATAAGTAAAGCTTCTACAAATTATTCATGTCCACATATGTATATATGTATATATATATATATATATATATATACCTAGATTATATCTATATCTATCTATATATATACATATAAGTACATATATATATATGTATATATATATATATATATATATATATATATATATATATATATATATATATATATATATATATATATGTATATATATATTCTTACGAAGCTGGTCTAGTTAGAGAAAATATTCTATTTATGTATTTCATTTGTGTATTTAAGAGGTGTATAGCCAGCTCGTAAGGTGAGTTCCTCTCTTGCAGGTTTAAGTAATTGTTTGTAAATTAGGTTAGACTTTTGTCGTTCTTATAATTGTATTTTTCATTCAGCCTGTCCCTGTGAAAGAGCATAGATATATGTCTACTTTAGGCTCCAGAGCCTTTAGATATGCGGCCCCGAGACTATATAATAAGCTCTCCCAAGACATTCAAATGATTGAAGACATTAAGGCTTTCAAGAGGAAACTGAAGACTTTCTTATTTCATGAGTCCGTGACGATTTAACAGTAAATGAACAATACTCGATATGAAACGTTAAATACTCTGAACGAACAAGGTAAAACGACATTGGAGGTTCTGTAGAGAGTGGGGGTTCCCCTGCTGTATGGGACTGGAAAAGCAGCCATTAAAGTAAGTAAGTTAGTAAGTCAGCATATGTAAATTAACGTTATTTTTAAGAATTAACTTTTCATTTCACATATTTTGTTACGAAGTCTCATGTAAACTTGTCTAAGTATGCTGTACGAACCATACAAGGTTTGAAAATGAGGGCTTATGTAATTTATTTTAATGTTTTCACGAGGTATTGCGTCATGTCATATTTCCACGTGGTTGGAATGTTCTAAAAAACCCCAGAGTTAGTTTTATCTCTTTTTTATTGTTTCGAGGAGGGAGGTGGGCAGAGTTAGCTGAGAGAGGGCTACCTTGCAAGCAAGGTTTGTTCCCCAGCAAACCAGCACCAACAACAGTAAACAACATAAATATTCCTTTCAACAACAAAGTTTGAATCCTTGGTCTCTCTATCAAAAGAAGAGGCATAGGCTGCCGCCATATCAAACAAAAACTCCAACTAGCAAAACACAGAAAAGGAGCATTGAAACGTTTCAAACTATTGGATCAAAACATAAGAATAAACCTCTGCAAAAGCCTGATAAGACATCTATTCGAATGTCCAATAGCACCAGCATGAACAATGGCTCGATCAAAGCTGAAAACCCTACAAAAATTCCAAAAGGGAAACATGCATGGCCTAAACCAAAATGATAATAATAATAATAATAATAATAATAATAATAATGATAATAATAATAACAAATGAAAACAACGAAACACTCCATAACATGCACAATTTCGAACCAGTAATCAACAGATACCACAGAAGAGCCACACAAGCCTGGGAAAGATTCAAAAACATTTACCCAGAGGCCAGAACTTGCAACAGCAAGTGAGGAAATAACAGACACACAAAGCGAGCATTATTGGTGGAAAAGGATAGCTCCTTTTATAGGTCAGGATATACCAAATCTGGAGTATTAGAATAAAACAAGAGTAGACAGACATAAATAAATAAACAAGCCCCAGAAAATGAATAATCATGAAAACACAAGTCCATCGGAGGCTGGCAAGAGAGCTCACCTCCTGGAAATCCACGTCCACAAGGCATGATGTAGTAGTACCTATCTTATCCCTCTATACTGTAACTGCAGCTATAACATTATCAATAATTGTCCTTTCTCCAATTAAGTTGTGGCCTCGGTAGTGCAGTAGGCAGCGCGTCAGTCTCATTATGTGAAGGTCATGAGTTTGTTCCTCACTCGGGGCATTATTCTTTTACACAACTATTGCTTAAGCAATTGGCCGTCTCAGAATAAACAAACTTCACCTTTTCCTTCTACATGATGCCTACTGCACGACTGAAGCATTACTAAGAAAATATAAATTCTAGGTCTTTGCATTAAGCTTACCGTTGTTTATCCTGATAAAGTTTCGTCTTTGGGGTTTTAAGTGTTTAATGCTAAAAAGGAAGGAGAAAAAATTATTTGGAAACTACAAAGGTTAATCGTAGCAGTTATGAAATAATAGTATATCGGTTTTGCTGTTACAGATACTTATTGTTAAAAAAATGGAAGGAAAATTAATTTCTTTTGGTGGTGCCATAAAGAATTTTTATCATTAAAAGTAAAGATATTGACCAGACAAATTAGTCAAACTCAACTATCACAAAGTTGAACACAAAAAATATTGGGGAAAAATCAAAACTAAATCTTCAAAGATGAACGAAATGAATATGCTTTGAAAGCCATATACAGCTTTTAAGCCTGTAGGCTTAAGAGCTAAAAGCTACATATTCCATTCATCAGGAAACTGACATGGGAGCTTTATAACTATTATTCAGGGAGTGTAAAGAGTCATTTATTATGAGACATAAAAACAAGGCGCTGAAAAAAAAAAATCTAAACAGTAAAAAGCCGACCCAGAATTAAGGGATCGATATATCTCGGGAAACCAACTATGATATACGATAAGGCTGGGTTTTAGGGGGGGGGGGGGGGGCTGTAACAACAGTTGTACCATTGAGAAGAAGGGGAGTCTAGGGAAGCATTCTTTTTTCCAATTGTAGAATAAGTGTTCAAACCGAATTTACTTGTAGCGGTTTTAGATTTATAATAAAGCTTGGGTTTAACTTTTATGTTGGAGTTGGAGGCTAAATGTGGGGCCCGGGATATTTGTCCCAAAGGCCTGCCCTATACCTGCCCCTGAGTATTTCATTATAATTAATTGTGGAATCTGTGACCTACTGCTCTCCACCATGTTTGAAGAGTCAACTTGAATATTGTCCTTTTCAAGTTGTGCGCCTAGCACCAACTAAGAAGTCCATTAGACATAGCTTACTTGCAAAGTAAAGGGCTGTGGTTATTATGTAACCGAAGGTCCCGAGCATTAAACAATAGGAGAAAAAAAAAAGCTTCTCCAACATATCTCAAGGAAATTCCGTTGCCGCAAGACTGGAAGAATTCTAGTAAATTCTTGTTTACAAAAGCTATATTGATTTGGAAAGGGAGAGGCAAACAACGAACTTTTATAAAAATAAAACTTCAAATACTTTGGAAAAAGCAGAAGGTAACTCATTATCTTAGTAGTGTCAAGGAATATAGTAGTCATCTTTCGTACAGTATATTGCACAATTAAATTATTCCAAGAAAAATAATAAGAAAGCTATAAAATTAGGAAAAAAGAATAAAATTAAGCATATTATTAAACAGATCTCCCATATAAAGGAGTTTGAGTTCACAGTAAGAAGGCCTGTTGGTCTTGGAGTGAGCAAACAGTTTGTAGGCCCAACAAGCAGTATGTAAATAGGAGGGTACAGGCTAAGAGAAGAATTCGTTACATAGGAAAGTAAATATCCGAAACCTGAAAGGATAAGAGGGCTTTTCTAGAATAGAAATAATTTTGATTCACTATAATGAAATAGAAGTCATCCTAACTCAAAGGGGAGAGGGGTTTGTCCTAAGGAGAAAAATTAATTCTAGGGCTTATGAACTGAACACAAAAAATTCGCTACTTGGATTTATCATTTTATAGCAATATTTTCTACATAAGTGACTTCCTGAAGCATAGACCATCCTTTTAAGCCCATTCTATGCAGGTCCAAGGGTGTAATAATTAGGTGGGATAGGGATGAAACACGGGGAAAGGTTCAAATAAACGAGAACTTTTAAAAAAGGGAAACACAATTTTATAGCAATCCTTTTGAAAGATTCTAGGAAATTTGATTTTTAATAACATTAGGTATAGGTTACATTAACATGAACACACGATATCTTCCCAAATAATTGGGATTTTACCGTATTATAAGACGGTATTTTTATCAATTCCCACATCTGACTCAAATTACTGAAATTACTTGGCCGTGTAAATAGTTACCCTATTCATACCCGTTTTACAAAACATCTCTAGGACTGGCGGCTTCATATACATAAATATCACCTTAATCTTCAAACATTAAACAAAGGATTCAAACCAATAACATGAGCATTTATTTTTCTGCCTTGAACAATCACCAATTACGGCTTGATGTTGCAATATCTACACACACACATACACATATAAAGTAAACATAATCAGACCAAAATTAAAAAACAAAAACACTAAAAGAAGGAAGAAAGCTCAAATTGATGAAAAGAAGACTTAGAACAGATGTTTGCTTTATATGATGAAAAATAAAAAGAGGCAAAGCAACAGAAGATGGCCTACCAATTGATCAAATAATAAATGGAGATTTCATAGTAGGAAAACTCGCTGAACTTTACACAAAATTTCTGTAAGAATGCTCTATACCTAGAGCTTGGAAAAACTTTATCATTATACTAATTTGCAAAAAGGGAGACACAAAAGACCTGAAAAATTACTGCACAATAAGTTTACCTCTCAGTAACATATAGAACACTCACAAAAATTATATTAGACCGAATAGAAAGACAGCTAGCCTTTAATCAACCAAGATAGCAGGCTGGCTTTAGAAATGGGTATTCAACAATTAACCATATACATGTAATTAACCAACTAATGGAAAAATTAACAGAACATGACAAACCACTATGCTTGGCATCCATAGACTATGAGAAAGCTTTTAATTCTGTCAAAATCTCAGCAGTAATGACTGCCCTTCAAAGACATGGAATAGATGAATCTTATGTTACAACACTTGAGAATATCCATACAGGAAGTTCAACTATCTTAAAGCTACATAAGGGTAGTGAGAAAATTCCTACTGAGAAAGGAGTTAGACAGAGAGACTCAATCTCTTCTAAATTATTCACAGCATGCCTAGAGGACGTTTTCAAAAATTCAGTTAGGAAAATGTAGGAATCAATATTAAAGGGGAATACCTTAACAACTTAGATTTGCAGATGACATACTGTAGTTTTGTTTAGTGAATCATGGGAGGAATTGCAAAAGATGATAAAAGATTTCAATAGAGAAAGTAGAATTATTGGATTGAAAACTAATATGCGTAAAATTAAAATAATGTTCAAAGAAAATGCAGAGACAATAAATAAGAGTTATGGACAAATCTCAAGAGACTGCCAATAAATATTTTGTGAGGTGGTTGTTAGGTGTTAGGTATTAATAGAGACATGAGGTGAATGCAAGTGAAGTTTATTCAATAAGATACCGAGCTTATATAGACACAGTTTAGGGAAACAATATCATAAAAATTCAATCAATATGAAACATACAAGGGCAAGCTCAAACAGCTTTTTTTATTATCAGTGCATGAGAGAGCGAGAATAAAAACAATAACATTACAGTGCATGAGAGTGTATGAAACACGAGCGGTACATGGCTCCTCCGTAAAATGACTGATCACAAGAAAAGGGCCCATGTAAGGGCGCGTCAGCGGTGGTTTGCTAGTGTCGGCGCACAAGAACACATGCGTTGCAGTGTGTAAATCTTTCGGTATGTGTTGTGTTGTTGGGGGCTTGTCAGTCTGGCGCTAGGGAGTAAATTTACCCACAACGTAACATATGCACTGGAGATTGTCAGAGGGGGTTGCAACCAACAGGTCACCATACACAATTTCTGCTGCCGAGACATCCAGGCCATCCTTAGGAGTGGTCTTTAATCCCAGGAGAATCTAGGAAAACTGAGTAAACCAGCTGGAGTCTTTGCATCAAAGCTGCTTTGAGGGTGCGATAAAAAATTTCAACAATTCCGTTGGCTGCAGGGATGTAATTGGCTGTCTGATGTAGGGTGATGCCTAGGAGATTCACTAATGATGTCCACAATTGAGAGATTAAAAGCGGTACCCCTGTCAGAAGTAATATGCTCAGGGATATCCAATCTTGCTATACACCCTGAGAGTAAGGAGGATGCACATGAAGCGGACGTTGCAGTTTGTAAGGGGATAGCTTCAGGCCAATGAGTGGAGCGGTCAATGACGGTAAACAAGTTACGGTGTCCCTATGATGTGGGTAGGGGACCTATATTGTTGACTTGAATGTGGGCAAAATAACGTTGAGGTTGAGGAACTGTGCCCACTTCTGAATCCATGTGTGGTTGAACTTTTGAAGTTTGGCATTAATACCAGGTGCAAACCCAATCCCTAGCATCCTCAGTAATGCCGTGCCAAATGAACTTCATCTTCAGTAGCTGTGCAGTAAATTTGTACGAGGGATGTGAGAGGCCATGGATGAAATCAAACACCTGTTCGTGCATGGGGCTAGGTATCCATGGTTGTGGCCTACCAGTACTGACATCACAGAGGAGGGTGGTGATGGAGTCGTCGAGGATGATATTTTCCCAGTGGAGGGATGTGAAGGTTGTCCTGCATGCTTGGTACTCTGAATATTATTTTGGGGCTTCTGCCAAGGCATTGCGATCTAATCCCAGGTGAATAGCGGCTAATGTGCTTCTTGATAGGGCATCGGCAATGGGATTCATTTCCTCAGGGACGTGTTGAAGGGTGCAGATGTATTCAGACACAGTGGAGAGATGTCGGCGTCAGAATGTTGAGTGAAAGTGTTCACCAAAGGCATGTGGTCCGTGTGAATGATGAAGGGTGAGCCTTCTAATAAGTGGCGAAAGTGACGGGCAGTCAAATGCACCGCCAGCAATTTTCTGTTGAAGGTTGAGAAGCTGGATTCTACCTTGGACAATTTTCTACTGAAGAAGTCCAATGGACGGGACGAGCCGTTGACCACCTATTTGAGTACTGTACCAATAGCGACATCACTGGTACTGCTGGAGAGAAGGAGAGGGGCATGTGGCATGGGAAAATTGAGAACAGTGGATAGGGCATTCTCTGCATTGCAGAAGTGTGCTTCCTGAAGGAAACCCCACATCAGGTCTTTTGGCTTGCCTTTGAGGGAGAAATAGAGGGGGACAGGAGTGACTGTGATGGCTGACAGGAACCGGTGATAATAGTTTATCATGCCCAAGATTTCCTGCTGTGCTTTGATGGTCGAGGGCATGGGGAAATTCTGAACAGCTGATACCTTCTCAGGGAGGGGGTGGACGCCTTCTGGAGTGATGCGGTGCCCTATGAAGAATACTTTGTTGATGCCAAAGGTATACTTGTCGTACCAGACTACAAGTTTGTTCTGTTGTAGTCGGTCGAAAATGGTTCATAGGTGACGGAGGTGTTCCTTTTTCGGGTAAAAGAATGCAAGTGTCGTCCCCTAAACATACACAGAAGGGGAGGTCCACTAAGATGTCATCCATGAGGCGTTGGAAAGAGGCCCAAGCATTATGAAAGCCAAAAAAGGAATTATTGAATGTTTATGTACAGAAGGGGTTATTGATGGCAGTCTTAGGGATGTCTTCTGGGTTTATGGGCACCTGATATTATCGCCTCGAGTGATCAAGAGTGGAGAACATTTGCTTTGTGCTAGTAGGAGATAACGTTGGCGATTGGAGAGAGGGTAGTGATGTGATTTTGTCTGCCTGTTCAGACGCCTATAATCCCCACAAGGGCAGAGGGAGCCATCCTTCTTCAGGACGATTTGTAAGGCTTGAGGCCTTTTGGTAAAGGTCCATTTCCTCCATCTTGGTGAACGTTTGTATAGTGGCTGCCAAACGATCTGGGGCCAGATGCCTGAATCTGGCAAATAATGGGAGCCCTGTCATCTTGATATGTTGACAAATACTGTGCTTGGCGGGAACCGTGGGCGTTTGACGAAGTTCTGGACAGAAGACTTCTGGGTATGATGTGAGGAGGTGGGTGTAGGCCTCTGTGGGTGCTCTGATTTGGAGTGCAAGGTTGGAGGGGGCAGGTTGAAGAGGTGTCAATGATGACTAGATGTTGATGTGCCACATTAACCAGTCGGCAGAAATGGACGAAGAAATATGCACAGAGTAGTGGGAATGCTAAGTCAGCAACAAGGAATTTCCAACAGTACTTGGTGCTCCTAAATGATATTGTGCGTATTTTGTTTCCATTAGCGGGGAACTCAGATCCGTTGGCAGCTACCACACGACTGTCAACAGGCTTAGAACAACTATGACGTGTCCTAGAGAGTAACCTTGGTAGAAGGAAATGGCAAGAACCAGTGTCTACCAAAAACTGCATACCTTTACCTGCACCATGTAAAAAGAAAAGATTAGTGACAGCAGAGGCCACCACCACAAGCAATGGCCTAATTACAAGTTTTTTGGGCACTGACAGGCGTCCGCACATTTCTTCACAGCAACCCAGAATCTGGATTAGTAGTAACAGAATTGTGGCTGAGGGGCATCAGTAAGTGACTGTAAAGGTAGTTGCTTCATCTGTGAGCGAGGGGGCCATATGTGGGTAGTGGGCGGCTTTAGCCACTCTGGCATGTCATGGGGCAATGTTTGTGTCTTACCGCATTCACGCAAGCTCCCGATCAGTGTTAAATAGTTGTCTTCTTCGTCAGGAATGGAGGTGTTGATGGAGTTCTTGAATGTGATAATGTAGCTGTCCATATGTGTGTCATATTTGATCACCAGGTCCTACATGGACAAGGTATCGAAATCGGGGATGGCAGCATATACAAGTTCGGGTCATCGTATCCGAAAGGGTATGGAAAAGGTTATTTCATGAGGGAGAGTAAACCCTTTTGACAGATAACAGATGGAGATTAAGAATAAAAGAAGGGCTCCCTATAGATATTCTAAAGAAGCAGGGAAAAGATGAGAAGATGATGGATTGACCAACTATGAAAGATTGAGTGTGTAGACTGGCATAGAAAGACCATAAACAGATGAAAGTGGATGGACATGTTTGAGACCTTTGTTCTGCAGTGGACTAGTAATAGCTGATTACTATATATATATATATATATATATATATATATATATATATATATATATATATATATATATATATATATAAATATATATATATATATATAAATCATCATTATCTCCTCCTACGCCTATTGACACAAAAGGCCTCAGTTAGATTTCACCAGTCGTATCTATCTTGGGCTTTTAATTCAATACTTCTCCATTCATCATTCCCGCCTTCACGCTTCATGGTCTTCATTCATGTAGTTCTGGGTCTTTCAACTCTTCTAGTACCTTGTGGAGCCCAGTTTAAATATTTGGTGAACTAATCTCTCTTGGGGAGTGCAAAGAGCATGACCAAACCATCTCCATCTACTCCTCATCATTGTAGTCACCTCTCTTTCTCTAGTGACCAATGGTGGAGTAATTGATATCGCAGTGTTGAATTCACTATTCATTTGTTGCAATCAAACCTGGTGACATGAACAATATATGCAAGTTAGTATCATTACAAACTTGATATATTATTGATCTTAAATACATGTACCAGACATTAAAAGACACAATGATTTATTAGTATTTTACACTCCTCTAGATTATAGTTGTTATCACATAATTGTGCACAACATTATACATACATGATGTGGTATTGTAGTAGTTTGGAGATTGCTCTAAATTAGTTATATTCTCTGTGAGTTGTCGTTAAGAACTGCGTTATACATTTATGATGGGGATGGAAGGGCACCACTTCCCAAGTGGTTATGCCCGGCACATCAATGGCTTTATTCTTTGCTATGGTGGCACTCACCATATGTCTAGGTTAAAGATTAATTGTCTCGGGATAAGAAACACATTTCTCTAGCGTGCTCTAAACTCTGTTTAATCTAGTTCCTATTCTTCAGTAAACCTATATAATTTATTTCATGCATATACTTATTCTAAATTTGCTGTTATGGTGATATATAAAAACACTGAATATCCAAAGGTCTCTTAAGTTCACTCAAAGGAAAACTGGGTAATTATTATTAAGATCTATTCCAACAACTCTTACTTCGATTCTTTAACTGGGATATGAGTGATTGCTGAAATAAACACTAATGATTGAAATAATACACTCTTTACAAAAATAAATATATTCTATAAAAGATTACAACACTTTGAAAGAATCTACATGAAAAAATAAATCACTTGAAATATTAACTCTGAACAAAACTTAGATTAAGGCAAAAAATGTTATGCTCTGAAAATCATATAATCACTTGACTTGAAATATTAAATCTGAGTAAAACCTTAGACTAAGACAAAAGAAATAATTACACTCTAATGCTTAAACTCTTAAAAAACTTACATAAAGTAACTGATAAACTTACTAACTTCACGTATTTTCATAAATCTCAGTGGACTAGATACAAAAATTTACACAATGCCAACACTCACCACAACACAATGAATTTAAAATCACCTTTAACGTCTTTCGTATCGTTTTAACACACGATTTACGTTTGGGCACAAAATCACTTTGGAGAGAACACACTATAGGTACTAGAGAGAGAGAGGGATGTACTTTGGATCGTTCACAGGATAGGCTGGGTCTCTTTTGCAGCTATGCAAACTTGGGGGCTGCATATTTATGACTTAGTTACTTCTAAAATATTCTAATAGCTTATTCTCGTGGCTTGAGGCCGGCCCCTAGAGACACCAGAGTTATCAACTATGGCGTATCGAACAGAAGAATCAACCTCGCTGTACGGCAACTCTCTCTCAGCTGGCTCCGCCCACCTTTGTCTTCGGAAATAAAAAAAAAGATCAATTCTAACACTGGGGTTTTCGAGAACCTTCCAAAACATGTGGCATATATAAAAATTGCGCATTTTCTCACTAACATGATGCAATACCTCATAAAAATATAAAACAGATTTACATAAGCCTTTATTCATATCTCGTATAGATCATATAGCACTCTTAAACAGATTTCGCAAGATTTCGTAACAAAATACGTGAAATAAAAAGTTAATTTTTAAAAATAACGTAAATTTACATAGACTGACTTGCATGACGAATACAATGAAATTAACGATGAAAGTCTTACGTAATTTACATGCAAAACTTACATCTACATGAGAGGAACTCACCTTACGGGCTTATCAGCTTTATGCCTCTGTAGTTGCCACATTCCTGGATGTCTCCCTTCCCCTTATAAATGGGAATGATTACCTTCTTCTCCATTCCTCTGGCATCTTTTCCCGATTGAAGATCTTCTGCGTCAGGTCCCACAAGATATCTATGCCTTCCTCTCCAAAACTCTTCCATACCTCTACTGGTATATAATCCAGTCCTTATTTTTGAAGGGCTTTCATTGCTCCTGAGTTTTGAAAGAATCAAAAGCTTTCTTATAGTCTATAAATGCCACCTATACTATTTTGATTTTTTCCATTAGCTGGTAAATTACATGGATATAGTCAGTTGTTGAGTACCTGCTTCTAAAGCCTGCCTGCTCATCTTGGTTGATTAATGTCTAGCTGTCTCTCTATACAGTCTAATATGATCTTTGTAAATATTTTACAGATTTCAGAGAGTAACCGATTTGGGTGGTAATTGTTCTGGTCTTTTGTGGCCCCCTCCTTGTGAATTAGTATAATGATAAAGTTTTCCAAGATCGACGTATA
>NC_090730.1:88484242-88511742 GCF_036898095.1 Palaemon carinicauda | reverse complement strand
ACTGATGTTTCGCTAGGTAAATCCTGAATTGGAGGTAGCAGTTAGGTTCCAACTTCATTTGAGCCTCTGTTGGCATGGTTGGAAGCAACCTTGCCTTTCATTTGAAGGGCTAGGGTTCAATCCCAAGTATAAGGAGGAAATTTATTTCTATTTGAACACAATATTGTGTTGATTTTCCTCCATAATATATATATATATATATATATATATATATATATATATATATATATATATATATATATACATATATATATATACATATATATATGTATATATATATGAATATATATATATATATATATATTCATATATATATATATATATATATATATATATATATATATATATATATATATATTATCTTGGTTCCTTGGACTGGGAACCAAAAATATATATCATATATATTATATATATTACGTCTGGCAAGCTACACAACCTCTCGAATTCCAAACACACCATTTTATTTTTACACTAATCTGTTATATTTGAATAATACCTGAACTCTTTGAAAATTATATAACTCCCAGATGGCAATATATAAAAACACTGAATATCCAAAGGTTTCTTAAGTGCACTCAAAACAAAACTGGGTAATCATTATTAAGAACTACAGTGAACCCTCGCTACTTCGCGGTTCGACCATCGCGGATTCACCACTTCGCGGATTTTTTCCATAACCCATATATATACAGTAATATATATATATATATATGTATGCATGTATTTATGTATATATGTAGGTATGTATATGTGTATACATATAAATATATATATATACACACACACACACACACACACACACACATATATATATATATATATATATATATATATATATATATATATATATATATATCTATATATCTAAAGTAGGAATATGTGATATAGTTCTAAGGGAAAAGTATGGGAAATATGTCTGGGTAATAAGCAAAGCTCTACCTCCAGTTTGTTTCTACATTATGATCAGAGATAAATGTAAACAAAACATTGGTTGCCATTTTTTATCGTGCTTTTTAGCATGTTTAGGAAATGCATGATATAAAATCACCTTTAATATTTGTGCCTGTTTTAGTTTAGGGTACTGTAGTACATGCATTAAGTGTTCTGTACATTAAAGGGTAGTTTGTTAACAGTACTAAGTACAAGGGAAGGTTTTAAAAGTCTGAATATACATGTTGAATAAATAGGTAAATATGGTGTCACTACTTCGCGGATTTTCACCTATCGCGGCCGCGACTGGAACCTATCTACCGCGATAAACGAGGGTTCACTGTATTCAAAACAACCACTTACTTCGATTCTTTAACAGGGATATTAGAGAGTAAGGTAACAAACACTAGTGATCGAAATAATACACTTTTTACAAAAATAAATATATTCAATAAAAATTACAACACAGAAAATTTACATAAAAAAATAAATCACTCGAAATGTTAAGTCTGAGCAAAACTTAGACTAAGACAAAAGAAATATTACTCTCTGAAAGTTATATAATAACTTGTTTCACTAAAAATTAAATTTTACACAAATATTTAGTCTTAATTAACTAATGAAAATAGATAACCTTTAACACTCTAAGGATTAAACTCTTAAAGAAATTAAATAAAGCAATTGATAAACTTATGAGTTTTTAGCTCACACAAATTTTAACCAGATAGCGATACAAATATAATTCACATTTTCACATAAGTATCCGGGGGCCAGTCACAAAAATCTCTTAAGATAATTTCTTTTGAAAAACTGACTATGTTTACAAAAACCCGTCATACCAAAACTTTGAGATTTCTCAATCACTGGATTATGACTTAAGGCTAGAATTCTCTCTCTGCTCTATGTATCCCTAGGGGCACATATATATGAACTTGGTAGCTTCTAGATTATTCTAGGTTAGAGATCTAGAAGCTTGGGGGCTGTCTCAGCGACACCAGAGTTACCAACTACTACGTATCAAGCAGGCAAATCAAACCTCGCTTGCAAGTTAACCCTAATGCTGGGGTTTTTGAGAACCTTCCAAAACATGTGGCAAATATAATTGTGTATTTTCTTACAAACATGATGCAATACCTCATAAAAACATAAAAAAAAAATTACATAAGTCCTCATTCATAACAAAATACGTGAAATAAAAAGTCAATTCTTAACACTAACATAAATTTACACTTAATGACTTGAATGAAGAATACAATGAAATTAATAACGAAAAGTCTTACGAAATTTACATACAAAACTTATACCTACATAAGAGGAACTCACTATGCACCTCTTAAATACTCATATGAAACACATATTTACTATACACTAGACCAGCTACGTAAGAATATATATATATATATATATATATATATATATATATATATATATATATATATATTTACATGCTCCCCTATATAATAAAGAGCAGGCGTCTGGCTATATATACATATATATATATATATATATATATATATATATATATATATATATATATATATATATATATATATACATACATACATATACCAAGGCACTTCCCTAATTTTGGGAGGTAGCCGACATCAACAAAAGAAAAAAAAAAAAAAAAAAAGGGGACCTCTACTCTCTACGTTCCTCCAGCCTAACAAGGGACTCAACCGAGTTCAGCTGGTACTGCTAGGGTGCCACAGCCCACCCTCCTACATTATCCACCACAGATGAAGCTTCATAATGCTGAATCCCCTACTGCTGCTACCTCCGCAGTCATCTAAGGCATCAGAGGCAGCAGCAGGGCCTACCGGAACTGCGTCACAATCGCTCGCCATTCATTCCTATTTCTAGCACGCTCTCTTGCCTCTCTCACATCCATCCTCCTATCACCCAGAGCTTCCTTCACTCCATCCATCCACCCAAACCTTGGCCTTCCTCTTGTACTTCTCCCATCAACTCTTGCATTCATCACCTTCTTTAGCAGCCAGGCATTTTCCATTCTCTCAACATGGCCAAACCACCTCAACACATTCATATCCACTCTAGCTGCTAACTCATTTCTTACACCTGTTCTCACTCTCACCACTTCGTTCCTAACCCTATCTACTCGAGATACACAAGCCATACTCCTTAGACACATTCAATTTCTGTCTCTCCGTCACTTTCATTCCCCACAACTCCGATCCACACATCACAGTTGGTACAATCACTTTCTCATATAGAACTCTTTTCACATTCATGTCCAACCCTCTATTTTTTACTACTCCCTTAACTGCCCCCAACACTTTGCAACCTTCATTCACTCTCTAACGTACATCTGCTTCCACTCCACCATTTGCTGCAACAACAGACCCCAAGTACTTAAACTGATCCACTTCCTTCAAGTAACTCTCCATTCAACATGACATTCAACCTTGCACCACCTTCCCTTCTCGTACATCTCAAAACCTTACTCTTACCCACATTAACTCTCAACTTCCTTCTCTCACACATTCTTCCAAATTCTGTCACTAATCGGCCAAGCTTCTCTTCTGTGTCTGCAACCAGTACAGTATCATCCGCAAACAACAACTGATTTACCTCCCATTCATGGTCATTCTCGTCTACCAGTTTTAATCCTTGTCCAAGCACTCGAGCATTCACCTCTCTCACCACTCCATCAACATACAAGTTAAACAATCACGGTGACATCACACATCCCTGTCTCAGCCCCACTCTCACCGGAAACCAATCACTCACTTCATTTCCTATCCTAACACATGCTTTACTACCTTTGTAGAAACTTTTCACTGCTTGCAACAACTTTCCACCAACTCCATATAACCTCATCACATTCCATATTGCTTCCCTATCAACTCTATCATACGCTTTCTCCAGATCCATAAACGCAACATACATCTCCTTACCTTTTGCTAAATATTTCTCGCATATCTGCCTTACTGTAAAAATCTGATTCATACAACCCCTACCTCTTCTAAGACCACCCTGTATTTCTAAGATTGCATTCTCTGTTTTATCCTTGATCCTATTAATCATTACTCTACCATACACTTTTCCAACTACGCTTAACAAACTAATACCTCTTGAATTACAACACTCATGCACATCTCCCTTACCCTTATATAGTGGTACAATACATGCACAAACCCAATCTACTGGTACCATTGACAACACAAAACACATATTAAACAATCTCACCAACCATTCAAGTACAGTCACACCCCCTTCCTTCAACATCTCAGCTCTCACACCATCCATACCAGACGTTTTTCCTACTCTCGTTTCATCTAGTGCTCTCCTCACTTAATCTATTGTAATCTCTCTCTCATTCTCATCTCCCCTCACTGGCACCTCAACACCTGCAACAGCAATTATATCTTCCTCCCTATTATCCTCAACATTCAGTAAAATTTCAATATATTCCGCCCATCTTTTCCTTACCTCCTCTCCTTTTAACAACCTCTCATTTCCATCTTTCACTGTTTCTTCAATTCTTGAGCCGGCCTTCCTTACTCTCTTCACTTCTTTCCAAAACTTCTTCTTATTCCCTTCATATGAATGACCCAATCCCTGACCCCACCTCAGGTCAGCTGCCCTCTTTGCCTTACGTGCCTTGCACTTTATTTCCACATTTTTCTCTTTATATTTTTCATACTTCTCTACACTATTACTCTGCAACCATTCTTCAAAGGCCCTCTTTTTCTCTTCCACTTTTACCTTCACTCCTTTATTCCACCATTCACTGCCCTTCCTCATGCTGCCTCCAACAACCTTCTTGCCACACACATCACTTGCAATCCCAACAAAATTTTCTTTTACTAACTTCCACTCCTCCTCTAAATTGCCAGTTTCTCTTACTTTCACTTCGTCATATGTCATTTTCAACCTTTCCTGATATTTACTTTTTACCCCCGGTTTTATTAGCTCTTCAACCCTCACTAGCTCCCTTTTACATCCACCTACTCTATTCCCCCACTCTTTTGCTACAACTAATTTTCCTTCCACCAAAAAATGATCAGACATACTGTTAGCCATACCCCTAAACACGTGCACTTCTTTCAATCTTCCAAACATTCTTTTAGTTATCAACACATAATCCATTAATGCCCTTTCTACTACTCTTCCATTTGCCACTCTTACCCATGTATACTTATTTTTATCTTTCTTTTTGAAAAAGCTATTACTTATCACCATCTCTTGCTCAACACACATATCCACCAGTCTCTCACCACTCTCATTTTCACCTGGTACGCCATACTTCCCAATGACACCTTCTACCTCTCCAGTGCCCACTCTAGCATTTAAATCACCCATGACAACTACATAATTCTTTCTACCCAGTCCTTCTACACACCTAGTTAATTCATTCCAGAACGCATTCCGCTCTTCTTCACTTTTCTCACTACCTGGCCCATACGCACTGACAAACGCCCAACATTCCCTACCCAACCTAACCCTTACCCACATTAACCTAGAAGATATCTCCTTCCATTCCACTACTTTACCTGTCATCCATTCACTCAGCAATAAAGCCACACCCTCTCTCGCTCTTCCCCTTTCAATCCCAGACACTCTACCAGACATTTCACCAAACATCACTTCACCCTTTCCTTTTATCTTCGTCTCACACAAGGCCAACACATCCACCCTTCTATTCCTAAACATACTTCCAATTTCACATCTTTTACTCTCTATCGTACTACATCCACGCACATTCAAACACCCCAAAACTAGAGTGCGGGGAGCAGTCACTCTCCCCCCAGCTCCATCTCTTTGTTGCTGTCTCACAGGATATAGATACAGGAGATGTAGATGTAGATATATATTTATATATATATATATATATATATATATATATATATATATATATATATATATGTATATATATATGTATATATATACATATATGTATGTATGTCTATATATATATATATATATATATATATATATATATATATATATATATATATATATATATATATATATATATTTACATCCTCCACTATGCAATAAAGAGCAAGTGCATGGTTATATATATATATATATATATATATATATAAATATATTTATATATATATATATATATATATATATATATATAAATATATATATATATATATATATATATATATATATGTATATTTATATACTGTATATATATATATATATATATATACACTGTATATATAACAGATTTTGAGCAAAGCAACAAATCTATTTTTGGTGAGGTAGCCATGTCGTCCTGATGGAAATTCCTTTAAAGTAGCTTCCTAGGTTATATTTAACTACAGTGATATATCCCACAGAATTCTACTTAAGGTATCCAGAATTCTAACTCCTGGCACAAATATCCCTGGCTTTCGCCTTTAGGGATATCGCATAATATCAGAGGACGTATTCTTGACACGCTACATAGCTATCTACACCCCGAATAGCGTTTTTGCTTTGAGAGGGGAAAGTGGCAAGAATTGGAGGAGAGCCATTATTAAGGCACGCTCTACTCCTACTGTTGAGTATCTGTATGACGTCACGAACGGGCACCATCTTGTTCTTCCTTGTAGCGTCAGCGAGGTGCTACAGATACAGTACTTTTGGAAGGGATTCTTTCAGCCTTTTATAAAAGGAGGGTGGGTCCATCAGGACGACATGGCTACCTCACCCAAAAATAGATTTTTCACTTCACTCAAAATCTGTTTTTTTGGGCTCAGGCCATGTCGTCCTGATGGAAGTTTACCAGAGCAATAATGTATCTCTGGATTTCCCATTATTACCAAAAACCGCGAGATAAATTTTCCTTGGCCATTTAGACCTAGAGACACATGGTGTTACCGTCATACACCAATTCAACTGATCATGGATTATGTCAGTGCTTCCTGCCCCCTACAGGGAAGAGTCATGGCAGACTCTAGGAAAAAAACTCGAGGATTGTAAATACGTATGAACAATCTAGCCAACAAACAGGTATATTGTTCTCATCATATACTTTTGTAAAACAGAGTTTGTATTCTGAAAGGAACAAATATATGTATTGACTACCGACACCTCCCCAGGTCTACTTGGTGAGTCGCCTGCAAGATAGACAGGTTTTAATACACGTAGGAAAATTGTATAAGTCAGTTATACAATCAAGGTATATGAAATCAGTCTTAACCAGAGACTGATACACCTGATAAAAACACACAATTAGAAGGTTTGTTAGCTTTAGAACAGATATCTGACTGAGTTCGAGACTCGCTGAAGTTCTGTAGTTTCTTGTAGAGTCTGTAACCTCACCATCCCTGTGAGTTAAGGATGGGGAATTTGGGGGAGCCTATAGGTTTATCCCCTGAGTCATCACCAACCATTGCCTGGCATATTTGGTCCAAGCTTGGGTGGAGAGGGGCTTGAGCGCTGATTATATGTATACATGGTCAGTCTATAAGATTCTAGGATACTGTCCTGCTATGACATTTTCACTGCCTGTCATTTGGCTCTGACATTCACGAGTGACTTTTAAACATCCTTCCACCGCTAATAACCAGCCTAAAGCCTCGAATACAAAACCATTAACTTTTCATTCCGACACCAAAATGCTAAAAAAATATTGCAATACACCACTTCCACCATTGTCCTCCAAATTCATAATAAATAAAAGACCAATTAACTGCCACTGATAACGATTCCAAAATACTCCTAAAACTGATGCAGACAAAAGGTCTTCGAGTAATGATAATTTCAAGATATATATCCATCAATTTACAAAACAAATACACCATTATCAAAGCTCTCAACAAAGTTACCTACATGCAAAATCCTTAAGGCATCCACCGACTCATGGTTAAAAATTTGACACTTTCTGCAACAGTCAAGCCTCAAAGGATCCGCGAGTCTGGCCCAACTCTGTACTGTGGACTAAGTTATTATGAATATGACTAATTTTTTTAAGCAATCACTATTACTACTGTAATTAGAAATAATCTCTTTGTTGATATTACATATGCGGTACTTCTAATTCCTCTTCTAGATTTATAGAGATCATATAAGTGGAAAAAAAAAAATTACCGACATTATTCCTAATACCTATGAACTCATTGAATAATCTCATGATTTTTTTGAGCGATAGTTAGGCAAAGTCTTCAAATAATGTGCATGGTTCTTCACAATGACAGTACAATTTAGACATCCTAAACATACACTTACCGATGTACCAGATGCAATGGTACTGGAAAAGGCTCATTAAAAGTCCTGTCAATATCTAGTCAATGGGGGCGTTACCACAACAACAACTTGTTACCACACTTTCAATACATTTAAGAGCTGACCAAATTGTGAAGCACGTGATACGTTTGGAAGACAAAAGTCAACATGACACGATAGGTCTGATACAGAAAAACCCCGTATTAGTGACTTTTGACTTGAAAAGTTTCAAAGGAGTATTTTGGACCCCTAAACATAATTTGCGGGCAAAATCTAGCAACATAAAATATAATGCTTAGAGAGCTGGAGAAATCCCTTACCTCGAAAGATAAATTAGAGATCCAATGGGTTTTCTGCCTTTGAAACAAAATTAGGATATTTTTCTCTTGGATGTATCAATATTGTCATCAGCAGAATCCTCAACCAATTTTCTATAGGAAGGGAAAAAAACATGAAACCATTATGGTAAGAAATTTACTATACGGCTGAAATGATGAAATAAACTGTTTTTTTGAACCTGAGAAGCAATTTATTTTGCACTATCTAATAAGGGAGATAATTACTCAAATGAGAATATCAACAAAATTATCAATAGATTCACTTGTCTTTTAAGAAGTTTTACAGTTTTTAAACATGGAAAAGTTAATCAGGGAATCTTGCATCATCTGTCAGATATAGGCTAACACCCTCATCATTCCGCGACAATTAATTGGGCAATAACACAGCTAACAAAATAATTGGAAAACGTTTCTTAACTCACCGAATTACCAAAAAGAGTAAAGAAAAAATTAGCTATATTGTTGATGAAATGGTTATGCAACATTATTAACATATTGCCTTATAAAGTATATAATTTCTCATGAGCTTCTCGATATTTGAAATAGCAGCAGATTTTTGACAGATCTGATGCAACTGACGCTATTAAACTAGAAGAGAAAAAATAGTTATGGATTGAAAAAGAAACTCAAACTTTATCAGAGATCTGTTGTCAACTAATAAGTTCCTGAGAATCCTTCTAAAGGGAAATTCTCACTGACCTTAGACAGGATTATACGATGAAGATTTGATCCTGGCCATCATGATCTGGTAGTTTTCATAGATTATCTACGAGATGACTTAAAAAAGTTCGTGGAAAATGGAGAATTTAAAAAATGAAATTTTCAAGATATGACTTCTATTTTTCAAAATATACGCCATTTAGGCCAATACGCATTTGCAAACGTTCATAACAGCGTTAATTTCATGCGATTTGAACTATGCCAAAGCAGCTGTTTTTACATCTTCAACAGATAAAAAATTGGTACATTTCAATGATCTTCAGTTCTACAATGATGGACTTGAAGGCTGGTATCAACGTTTGCAAAAGTGTATTAGCCTAATTAAAGTATGTGTTGAAAAATAAGTAAAATAAACATAACTTTTTTTTTTTTTGCTCCCCTTTCCATGAACTATTTTGAAGCCCCTCATACTTATATACAACTAGCGACTGTTGTAGGGATATGGTCATTTTGCTTTTTACCCATGAGACCATAAACACCAAATTTATTCTACATGTCGTTAGCCTTTCAGAGCACTGCAGAGTTATTGTGAACTCGAGTGATACTGTTATACTGCTTTTAACTCACTATGTAAATAAGGATTTGTTGAACAGGGAGTTCCAAATACATTTATTGAAACACTTCCAGAACAAAAAGCTTGTCTCTGTGCATGAAATATTCATAGTACAACGACTTACGGAAAATATTTGCTTTACACTTTTAACAATTCATGAAGTATTGGGATGCAAATAAATATACCTGAAAAGAAACTGACGACAAAAGGAAATAAATTCATATCTTGATATACATTGTTGATAACTGACAAAGTCATGAAGTCACGGAGGGTTTATTTCAGATACCTTGGAATAGGTTTTGTTGATTATGTGATAAAGGTTGATTATCAATAAAAAAAAATGCACAGGAATCGTGAAGCCAAGATAAATAAATTTATGGAATACCAGAGGAAATGAGAGGAATATGGATTCTCAATCCGCTACTGGTATTCATGGTCGTAAGTTGTATTGGTCAGACGTATCTCCTATGGAAATGCATGACTTGATTTGTTTGTATTACACAGATGCATAATGTGACTCATTGAAAAAAGTCTAACTTGGCAGTTAGGTTTGAACAGATCTATGTTCATGACGCTGATGTGTAAATGTGAGGTACGTGACTGTCCTACAAAAAGCGAATAATGAAGAAACTCACTATGGTGTTATTGGTAGAGGATACCTTTAGTTTTCAATTTGAGTGTCATCAACAAATAAATTTTCCCCAGAAATGTGACATGAAGTCCTGTGTGGAATTTAGTTATCAAAACTCGGTAATAAATTCAGAATTAAGAAATCAATTAAAATCTTGTGTTTAGCAAAGTTACACATTATTGTCACTCGCATTTAGTTCCACTGTCATGGGTAATATGTGGCTAAATTAGATTAAAACTGACTGTTAACATTAAATTTGAGTCCAGTAATATGCAGCAATGATTTAAAAGGCAACATTACACATTTAACATACATGTCTATAATAAAATTTTCCTTATATATTATTCTAGTAACTTTATTATGCATCACTGACCGGAAAATATATCTAAATTTCTTGGAAAGCTTAACAATTTATTTACACTTATAGTGTATGCCAATCTAAATTCCACTACTTAGTTGTAAGGCAAGTAAAAATGTTATTGTCTGTTTAGATATCATATCTACATGGAGTTCACTCCTAAGTGTAAATAACATTGCAATATGGAGATTCTCTGTATAACCCTTACTCATGGATACAGATGCTTAAAGAAACGTTCTCCAACCACGGCTAAGTAAGCCAAATCTACTTCGTAGCCAACAGTTTCATACGAGAACTTAAAAAATAAATTGGATTGAGACATGTTTCGCGGGGGAAAGGTAGCTGTATCCACATGAGCCATTTGATGAGGTGGTGCCATATGGATAGAGCTTTCCAATTATCAGATAGTCTTTGGGAATATGACTGTTATTCAGTGACTTTTCCTTGACCTCAGCTGACCGTAATGCAATGGTCACAGGTGTGATACCTAGTGGGACTGTGATTTCACAACAGGATATGCTCCTTAATTTTGTAACATTCCTATACCCAAATTTTAGGTATCTGTAAAAATACCGAGGATAAACCAATCGGTTATTCAATTTACAATTGGTTACGCAAGCAAGAAAAAGATAAATAAATTTTTTTTGGCGACGACTTAACCAAACTTAACGTCCTCTCGATGAACTCGTTCAGAAATGAGTAGCACGCACGCTTGTTCATTAATCTTCTCTTATCTCTGATCTTTTACATATTTCATCAAAGCTGGTCTGTCGCTGGAGATCCCTCCACTCCTCCCGACCTTTCTGTTTTCTTAAACTGAACGCTAGAAGCCAAATTAGCACTTCTTTAATTTACGGGGACACCTGTGTTAACCAATAAATCATGGAAGACAAAGTCATGAAGAGGAGCATCCCTGTAAGTAAAGATATCGACATGCAGGCAACATGTTAAAAGCCGCGGTGAGTTCTTAAAGGGTAGCCGTGATTAATGATCTTTCTAAAGAACAGTGTCAAGGAATTTCAATGGGACATCTTCATGCAGCAACTTGGAACCAACTAAGAATTACATGCAGCGGTTGGAAAATTCGTCCATTGGTAAAATTATTTATCAAATCACGACACAAAATTTATCAGATATTCAAAGCTAACTTCTTAAACATAACCGAATAATACCTTTGAATAACTCCTCCGAAAGGCACGTCCTACAATCGCAAATTTTCTGCCAAAATCAGTTAATTACCGTATTTCAAGAAGAACCTTCCTCAATTCTCTGTTGGGTTGGTATTCTTTATCTATCCTCACTGTTATTCATTAAGATTTCTCATCTTGGCTCTATTTTTGTTAAACGAACTCTGAGCATTCTATATCGGCTCAAGTAAGCAAATCGTGGATAATAAAGGCCGTTGGAAATTTCTGATGACATTCTAAGTGTTTTACTAATTAATATAGAATGGAATGAGGAAAAATAATAAAAATAGAAAGATTAAGCATATTTGACTGGAAATGCAATCATCCCGCAAACTGCACCATTCTAAGTTGCAATTGGCCATAATGGGAGCCATGTCTGGAAGCTGCACATCATGATTCACAGCGCTAGGTCCGTTAACAGTTCTTCTCAGTCTATCATCTGGCAGCAGATCCAGTTAATGATTTTCAATAGTATCTCTTGGGATATATAAAAAGGGTGGGGCTGGTGTTCGCATTGCTAAAGGGTTACTTAGTAACTGCAAGTTTTCAAGAAAATGTAAAAAGGAGTATACCTAAGCTGAAAAATAATGTAAAGCACGTAGCTTACTACCAGGAATAAGAAATTATACATTTCATACAAACAACTTTATTTTATTTACAGACATTTAATCATAATTCTAAAGTAATTACTATAAACTATAAAGTCATAATTATTAATGTAAAGTAGTTAGCATGAATTGTATGCCAAAACGATTTGAGGTTTTTCGAATCTAAGGGTATTTTCCTGGCTCGAATAAGCTATACTTCCTCACCTGTATGTAAATAGGGATAATAAAAAAAAAAGAAAAAAGAAAACAGTTATGAAATTACGACAATAAAAATTATAAAATAAACAGCAGTTATTGAATTTATTTCAGAGAAGAATATACCAATGTAAGATATAAAATTTAAAGTGTACAATTTAAAAACTATGAAAGAATATTACTACCTTCTGTAAGTAAACTAGGGCTAAACAAGCAATCGGTTATGGAAGAAAAAACCCACCAGACTACGTAAAACATAAATCCAATCTGGATAACAAACATCTGAAAAATGTGTTTTAGCCTTCAAATATCGATGTAATAAAATATAAATCTATATCACAATTGTAACCAAATAAATGAAAATATATCTAAATAAAGTCTTTACCAATTCTTAAAGGATAATAAAAACAATCACAAAAAAAAGCAACGGTAATAACCGGAATAAAAACAAGCAAAATGACAAAATTATTACTTAAAAGATTTGATATAAATTTTGAAATTATGGCAAGGAGGAAGGATTATAAAGAGGAAACACAAAGGCCTGATAGATTGAATACAGATACCACAAACATACTACCCTAATATACAGTATGCTTGGGTACTCACCGTATCAATCCAGGCAGGAAAACTGTGGAGATAGCCAAGGCAGAAGTTGTTCTTAAAATCCATTATGATGAGGAATTCCTAGGATCAGGGTGACTGTTATTTAGCCATACATAGTTCAAACACTTGAAGATAACCCAAAAATATTTTTCTCTCGGTTTTGAAAGCTGAAATCCTCTCGTGGTTATGACTTGATGGTTCAGAATCTGTTCTCCTATGTCTTTCTTCGACCATGTAAGTTTTGATAAGAGGAGGAGTTAACTAAATAGTCCAACAGCCTTTGACAGCCGCAGGAAGGGCACTTCTGAGTACTAAGCATTTAAATGAAAATATCAAATTTGAAAATTATAAGTCCTTCCTGCCGCCATAAGAAGATTTAAAGTAAAATATAAATGGAAAATAGTCATAAGTAACTACTTATGATGCAAATTTATATTCAGTACAATACCAGACCAAATGCATAAACAAATACCTGTATACACACGACACTTTTCACCCCTTAAAGACATTTTTCAAAGTTATGTCGAAATTTTCGTCATAGATGCAGTAGCAGGTAGGCTGAGTCACCAGCCACTAATTCAGATACTACCACTAGAGAGTTATTGGGTCCTTTGACGAGCAAGATAGAGCTACTTGAATCCCTCTCTGAAAATAGCTAATTCTTCCATTGCCTACACATACATCGAATAGTCTGGCCTATTCTTTACACATTCTCCTCTTTCTTCATAAACCTGACAACACTAAGATAATCGAAAATTCTTCTTCACTCAAGGAGTTAACTACTACACTTATTAAGTGGCTACTTTCACTTGGTAAGAGTATAAGAGACTCTAGCTATGGTAAGTAGCTCTTCTAAGAGAAAAAACCTAAAAAATAAAACCCTTGTTCTCTAGTCTTGGGTAATGCACCATGGTCTTCCACTGACTCTTACTTGAGGGTACACTCAGACACTCTGTTCTATGTTTCCTTACTTCCTTTCCTCACTGACATGTATCCCTGCTTTTCCAAATAGGGTTGTAGTTTAGCTATTATTATTATTATTATTATTATTATTATTATTATTATTATTATTATTTTTATTATTATTATTATTTAAGCTACAACCCCAGTTGGAAAAGCAGGATACTATAAGCCCAGGTGCTCCAACAAGAAAAAATAGCCCAGTGAGGAAATGAAATAAACAAACTACAAGAGAAGTAATAGACAATTAAAATGAAATATTTCAAGAATAGAACAGTGCTAACGTGTTCGCCAAACATTCGCATGGCAGCAGATCGATCCCAGCCCAGGATGGCGGGATGTTGCAAAAACAACCCCCACACCCTTGATCACTCTAACAGACAATTGTCTCCTCAACACAAACTTTCCCCTTACTTTATCATAAACTGGACTCTTAGACAAAAGGACACAAAAAAAAAACCATATTTCTTAAACTAAAATAAATCAAACTATCAGCAATCACAATAAACACTTAAAACTAATCAAAACTTAACACTATATATATATATATATATATATATATATATATATATATATATATATATATATATATATATATATATATATATAACCAAATCACCATTCATATAAAACCCTAACAAAACTTAACACTAAACCACACACCAACACCAAAATATGTATCTTTATATATATTTTATGGACACCAAAGCCGACTGTCTTTTACGGCAACTACCACAATCACAGCTTTGTTGTCAACAGATTAAACTGTGTGGCAATTTGCCACAACTGCCACGCTGAATTGGTTGGTAGTCATCATCCTTATCATCATCATCATCATCATCATCATTAAGAATAGCAATCGAAGTTCATCCAGTCCTGGTCATCAACATTTATCTAAATCCAAAGAGCAGTCTAAACATGATCGTAATTCAGGCCAGGTCATCAACGGTTGGGCAACAATCAAAACTAAGTTTTCTCCAAAGGAGGAATCACGGCTCAGAAAGTCAATAATCACTTCCTCGCTGGTAAAGAAAAATAATAAATCCAGCGTTCACACAACTGACTCAGGATGCAGTCAATCAAAAATAGCATTCGCTCCGAAACATTCACCACTGTCGTAACCTAACTAAAAAATGTAAACAACAACCTCATTTGTACCAACAGTCTTTCTCACCACAAACAATCATTCGCTAACTACCACTTGCTCTTCGGCGCGCACCGCGGACACACACACAAACACACACACAAACACACACACACACTCTCGCACGATTTAGCAAAACTAAAGCAAATGAAATTCTCTCTCTCTCTCTCTCTCTCTCTCTCTGGATTTGGCAAAAGAAAAAATTAAAATAAAACAAAAATAAATCCTCCACATTCCTCCCCCCTTACTTTGCCAAATCCTTCTCACACAACACTTACATTATTTTTTTCATAACCCAGTCACAGTCGGGAACGGGACCTCTACTCGGAGTAACTGGGCCCCCATATACTCTCTCATTCACTTCTTCCTTATCACAATCATTCGCTACATTAACACTATTCCTATCTAAATCCCTATCATCTAATATATCATGTACAATCATATCTACCTCGTTCTCATCTGGCCCTAAAATTACACTAATTTCTGTAAACAGTTCATCCATTTCATCAAAAACATTCTCAACTTTAGCAAAAGATTCATTCATGCTACTAATCATTCTCCTATCTCTCACTCTCGCATTCGTCATCCTTTCTTTTACATCACCTAAGGAAAAGCCACACACACTATAGGTATCATTCATACTCAGCCATGATTCATCTGTATTAACACATTTATCCTCCACACTCACTTGCACATTTACACTCTTGTCATACTTATTACTATTCTCACTTTTACTTATAAAATTTTTCCTTCTTTCATCCTTACTTAACGCTTTCAAACGCCTCTTTTTCCTATATTCAACTAACACTAATTGTTTATTTTTCAGCCCTAACTTCTCATGCATACTAGATTCATACTTGCTCATTTCCAACCAATTATTCATCCCGTTCTCACAAACATTAATCCTATTCCTTCCACACACACACAGGACTCACCCAGCTGAACCCTCTTACACTCTAGTTTCCCGAACATCCTGGCTGATTTACTCCCTTCTTCCTACATACCCTAGCTACATGTCCGTCTACACCACATTCAGTACACTTACCCCGTGGCTCCTTGCACATTCTAGCATAATGACCATCCTTACCACAATTACTGCAAATCACATTTGTACGATTACTCCGACATCCACTCGCTATGTGCCCTGTCATACCACACCGATAACATTTTATCCCTTTCTCTTTCTTGCACTCACTAATTCTATGCCCTACCTCACCACATCCAAAACAAGCACCTAGAGCCCATCTACATTCATTCTTCTTATGTCCTACTTTCCCACATCTATAACACTTCTCTTCACGGATACAACTACCTGACCTACCTTGCGGCGCACTAGCACTCCTATCCCTCCAAACCTGATTCCCTTGCCTAAACCCTTCATTTGTCCTTACAGGTATTCCCACATTACTCGCCCTAACACTCCTATCTACTACACTATCAGCTACCCTCATCGGTCCTCTCATAACAGCATCTCTAAAACTAACAAATTCTGGCACACTTTCCTCCATTCCAGTTCTTACACTCACAGATTTACTTTCTTTCATACACCTATCCAACTCATAATCTTCAACTATCTCTAGTATATCATCCCATGTCAATCTCTCTTGCGTCCACCTCATTTTCTCTTTGCGTTTCAAATTAATGAATTCACACACATTCTCAGGCACTGTTGCCAAAAACTTCCTCATTAACTCCTTATTCCCATTTATACCTTCATCCCCATACTTCTTCCTAGCTAACGTTTCCAACCTACATACGTACATTGATATAGCTTCTCCTGCATTCATCCTTGCCTCATCAAAATCATTCTTACGCTTATACTTAACACTCCCTTTCATACGTTTTACCTGCTCAATTATTCTCTTTTTCACACTTTCATAATCAACGTCCCCTACACTCATTATCACTCCATACATCGTCAACAAATACCCAGTCAAATATTCTCCTAACTCCCTAGCCCAAATTCTTTTACTATCACCATACTTATCCTGACAATACCTCTCATACTCCTTGAAAAAATCATATACATCCCTACTGCTATGCTCATTGAACCTTTCACACCGAGGTACCTCTCTCATAAACACAGTCTTACACACATCACGTTCATTCTCACTGCTATCATCACTGTCTACTACTTTGTTACCTTCTTCCTCATTTGAATATAATGAATCCACTTCCACACTTAAATTCCTATCCTTAACCATTCCCTTCTTACCCTTTTTCTTACTTACCACTTTCACCCATTCACGATCATCCTTGCTATTAGCCTGATACTTTTTCTTTTCTTTCTTCACATCACTTTTACCTTTCCTTTCATCTTTCCTCTCACCTTTCTGTTCATCCTTACTATGCCTAATTCCCTTATCTTCAATATCACTATCACTATTACTACTATCACTATCACTTCCTTTCCCATTATCACTAACCTTAGCCTTCTCTTCCTCTATCAACCCATTACCCGAAGCTGAGGACACTCCTCCGACTGCACCTTCACCCATTAAAGTTTTCATCATCCCCATTACTTGCCCCATCATAGCTTCCATTCGTTTCTCCATTCGTTCTTCATTATCTCGCATCCTCATCTCAACACCCTCTTCCCCTCTCTTTACAGTTCCCTGAATTTCCCTCAGTTTCCTATGCATCTCCTCATTCTCACACCTTAACCACTTATTCTCTTGCAACAACTTCTCCTCACGCTCCTTACTCAGCCGCAATTCCTCCTTCAAAACCCTCAACTGTTCTTCCATTTTTCATCAACCTGTTCTTCAGCCTTAAATCTAATTCCTAATCCTATCAGTCCTTCGTCCAAGAGTCCAGCTTCAATCCCACCTCGGCAGTCCCTGTTCGGGCGCCAAAATAATGTGGCGGGATGTTGCAAAAACAACCCCCACACCCTTGATCACTCTAACAGACAATTGTCTCCTCAACACAAACTTTCCCCTTACTTTATCATAAACTGGACTCTTAGACAAAAGGACACAGAAAAACAAAACATATCCTTAAAACTATGTTTCTTAAACTAAAATAAATCAAACTATCAGCAATCACAATAAACACTTAAAACTAATCAAAACTTAACACTATATATATATATATATATATATATATATATATATATATATATATATATATATATATATATATAACCAAATCACCATTCATATAAAACCCTAACAAAACTTAACACTAAACCACACACCAACACCAAAATATGTATCTTTATATATATTTTATGGACACCAAAGCCGACTGTCTTTTACGGCAACTACCACAATCACAGCTTTGTTGTCAACAGATTAAACTGTGTGGCAATTTGCCACAACTGCCACGCTGAATTGGTTGGTAGTCATCATCCTTATCATCATCATCATCATCATCATCATTAAGAATAGCAATCGAAGTTCATCCAGTCCTGGTCATCAACATTTATCTAAATCCAAAGAGCAGTCTAAACATGATCGTAATTCAGGCCAGGTCATCAACGGTTGGGCAACAATCAAAACTAAGTTTTCTCCAAAGGAGGAATCACGGCTCAGAAAGTCAAAATCACTTCCTCGCTGGTAAAGAAAAATAATAAATCCAGCGTTCACACAACTGACTCAGGATGCAGTCAATCAAAAAAAGCATTCGCTCCGAAACATTCACCACTGTCGTAACCTAACTAAAAAATGTAAACAACAACCTCATCTGTACCAACAGTCTTTCTCACCACAAACAATCATTCGCTAACTACCACTTGCTCTTCGGCGCGCACCGCGGACACACAAACACACACAAACACACACACAAACACACACACACACTCTCGCGCGATTTAGCAAAACTAAAGCAAATTAAATTCTCTCTCTCTCTCTCTCTCTCTCTCTCTCTCTCTCTGGATTTGGCAAAAGAAAAAATTAAAATAAAACAAAAATAAATCCTCCACACTGTGAGTTAAAGCTGTTTACTGGGGAGGCCAATGTTGTGGTTGGGTATCACAGTGCAGGGGTTGGGCTTGCCTGGCTAACGTTCTTGCGAGTATCTCTTCTGCTGAAACTGCAACTGAAACTAGATACCTTTAACCTTTAAACTATAATAAGAGACTTATGTCAGTATGTTATACATCAAAACATTCGCTGCAAGTATGAACTTTTGAATAATGATAGGACGCCTATGATCTTTGGAAGGGTAACTGATTAGATTTGACTTGGAATCACTTTTCTCAGCTAAGAGCTGTTGCTCAGAGAATTAATGCTTCAATTGAAGAGGAATACTACTAAACTATATAAAACCCTTTCTTGTATAACCTAGCAACACAGGGGATGGCTTACCTTTAAATCTGTACTCTTTGGTGTAGACTTAATTAACAGTTCCTCCTTTACTTAAACCAGATGGGTTTGCCACTCACTATGCAAAAGAAAAGGCAACCCTTTATTAGCTAATGTATTCGTATTATTGGCCTTGATTTTAGTGCTGCCTTTGACCGTGTTAATCATGAAGCTCTTGTTTTCAAATTCAAACAGGTGGGAGTAGGTGGGTCTTTTCTTAGTATCATTAATGAATTTTTAGTTAAAGATTGCAAAGAGTTGTTGTTGATGTGGCACCATAGTAAGTATAGGGATGTGATATCTGGTGTTCCTCAGGGTAGTGTTCTTGGCCCATTACTATATACACATAGCATGTGGTTTAGCTTATAAAACAATTTCGTTGCAGGCGCAGATGATGGTACTCACTTTACCTCAATTCCATCTCCTGAATGTACTGTAGATCTGGAGTTGTTGACTCCCTTAATAGAGATCTAGCTAAAATAAGTGTATGGTGCAAATTATGGGGCGGGATGTTAAATCCTAGCAAAACTCAAAGTACAATAAATTGTAAGTGGGTCGAGGACAGTGGCTCCTCAACGTCCGAGTCTCTGCATTGATAATGTTTCTTTAACTCTATACAACTTTAAAATTTTAAGGTTTGATTCTTGACTGCAAATTTTCTGTTGATGAACACATTCTGTCGGTTTCTTCTTTAACTGCACAAAGAGTTGGTTTATTGGAAAGTCTTCTAGGATTTTTGGTGATAAATCTATTTAGAAGTGTTTAATTATTTTACTCTACCTTATTATTATTATTATTATTATTATTATTATTATTATTATTATTATTACTTGCTAGGCTACAACCTTACTTGGAAAAGCAGGATACCATAAGCCCAGGGGCTCCAACAGGGAAAATAGCTTAGTTAGTGAGGAAAGTAAACAAGGAAAAATAAAATATTTTGAAAACAGTTACATTAAAATAAACATCTCCTATATAAACCATAAAAACTTTTAACAAAACAAGAGGAAGAGATATAAGATGGAATAGTGTGCCCGAGTGTACCTTCAAGCAAGAAAACTCTACCCCAAGATAGTGGAAGACCATGGTAAAGACGCTATAGCACTGCCCAAGACTAGAGAACAATGGTTTGATTTTGAAGTGTTCTTTTCCTAGAAGAGCTGCTTACCATAGCTAAAGAATCTCTTCTATCCTTGCCAAGAGAAAAGTAGCCACTGAATAATTACAGTGAAGAAGTATTGTTTGGTAATCTCAGTGTTGTCAGGTGTATGAGGACAGAGGAGAAGATGTAAAGAATAGGCCAGAATATTCGGTGTGTGTGTAGGCAAAGGGAAAATGAACCGTAACCAGAGAGAAGGATCCAATGTAGTACTCTCTACCCAGTCAAAGCACTTCATAACTCTTGTGGTAGTATCTCAACGGGTGGCTGGTGCCCTGGCTAACCGACTACTGTGTTATTCTCCTGTCTGGTCTTCAGCTGTTGAATCTCATTTTGATTTATTGGACAAAAACTTGCATTTATCAAATTTCTAGTACTTGTTCTAGATATTATTTATCTTTGGCACAGTCGTTCAGTTAGTTTTTTATGCATGTTGCATAAGATTTTTCATAATTCTGACTATTCTTTGAATTCAGATCTTCTCAAACTGTACCGCCCTATATATAGTACTAGGTATTCAGTTAATTCTAATAGTCAGGCTTTCTCCATCAAAAGACTAATACTGCACAGTATTTAGGTATTTTATTCCAGCTATGACCAAATTGTGGAATGATCTTTGTAATCGGGCAGTTGAAGCGATGGTGCTTCAGAAGTTCAAAGTTGAAAGGTATGTATTTTATGCTGAATACTCTCTCTTCATAGTTTATATATGACATATCTATTTTAATGTTGTTACTAATCTTATCATAAATATTCAATACTTCTCATGTAGTTATGCATTTCCTTTCCTGACTGGGCTATATTTCCCTTTTTGAGCCCTTTGAGCCAGCTTGTAATGTGGATTCCACTCATGTAGAATTGAGTAAATGTATGTATATTTCACAAGACTGTCGTTATTTATTTAATTATATTTTCATTCAGTTTCTTATATGTAAATTTACGTTATTTCAAAGAATTAAGTTTTTATTTCCCATAGTTTGGTTACAAAGTATTATGTAAGGTTGATAAAAAGGTATGTATGACACACACGGAGTACAAAATGCTAGGGATTGCACCATGTGGTTAGAAATTGCATGAAGGTTGTCAACTAAACTTATTCTTTTTATTAATGTTATGAGAGGAGGTGGCTAGAATTAGCTGAGAGGGTTGCCATCGTCAGACGACAATAGAACCATACTTCAATCTGCCAAGTTGGCAACTTTGACACCGCGAGACTTCGTCCGGACCTTGTGCACACGCATCGAGAAGGCTTTGCTGGAAGATTCCAGAGTGACTTAGGACAACATGTAAGGGCCTACCAATGTATTGGAAAGAGAGTTCCAGCCTGACATTCCGAAAGAGCCAACGTATGACAATCCTCTCACCAGCATCTATCCAGCCACTAAGTGATTTCTCTCAAACGCAAATAGCGCCTGATAAAACATTGGTGAAGTTTTTGTGTTTTAATTTGAAAGAAGTGAAGTGAATTTGTAAGTACACTTTATATTGTAAGATAATTTTTTTTTTTGTGTCCGGTCCCGTGTGATTTTGGTTAAAAAGTGAAGTGCATTTATTTTTGCTAAACCGTTCTGTAACCTTGTGTGAGCCCAAAAAATGTAATAGTAACAGATACATATATGTAAGTGTAATTCTGGTTTATTTTCTAGTGTTAAAGTGTCACCTTTTTTTATTAGTTGTCAAAATTAATTATTTTCATATATTAAATTCTAGTAAAACAAGTGATTGCATTATTCTTGAAGTATCATTTTGTCATAAATCTCCGGTCTAGTTCAGATTTGAATTAAGAGTGATTTGTTTTTGGTATTACTTTTGAACTGTTCTTTTTTTAAATAGAATATATATATTTTTGTAAAGTGTGTATCATTTCAATCACCAATATATAATCCAGTGACTTGCTCGTATCCCTGACTTAGAACCGAAGTAAGAGGTTGATTTTAGAATAGTTCCCGTTAAACATAATGTACTCACCTAGTTTGGTTTTGAGAGTAAAGTGAAGAGACCTTTAGATATTCAGTGTTCATATGTATTAACGTCTGGTAGTTACGTATTATTCTAAGAGCTTGGAGGATTTCTCATGTGTATCAGACTTATGTAAGATAATGCAGGTGAGTTTGGAGCTCGGGAGTTTACGTACTCGCTATTTGTAATAATATATATACATATAAATACAATACATATGTATACATATAATGAGCTTATACATATATACTGTATATATAAATAGGTAAATGTACATATGTAACCATGTATATACATATATATATATATATATATATATATATAAATAAATATATATATATATATATATATATATATATATATATATATATATATATATATATATATATATAGACAAACACCGCTGGCACACACAGACACATACACACACACACACATATATATATATATATATATATAAATTGTATATATATATATATATATATATATATATATATACATATATATACTGTACATATATATATATATATATATATATATATATATATATATATATATATATATATGAATAGATAGATAGTTATACAATCATACACTGATATACTGTATACACATATAGACTTTCTCTCTCTCTCTCTCTCTCTGTCTCTCTGTCTGTCTGTCTGTCTGTCTGTCTCTCTCTCTCTCTCTCTCTCTCTCTCTCTCTCTCTCTCTGTATATATATATATATATATATATATATATATATATATATATATATATATATATATATATCTCATCATTTCTTCCTACGCCTATTGACTCAAAGGGCCTCGGTTGCATTTAGCCAGTTTTGGGTCTTCCAACTCTTCTAGTGCCTCGTGGAGTACATATGAACGTTTGGTGAACTAATCTCTCTTGGAAAGTGCGAAGAACATACCCAAACCATCTCCATCTACCCCTTACCATGATATCTACATATGGTACTCGAGTAATCTCTTTTATTGTTACTTTTCTCCTCCTGTCCTGCCATTTAACTCCCAATATCCTTCTGAGGGCTTTGTTCACAAATCTATTAAATCTGTTGGAGATTGTTTCATTGTCATACCATGACTCATGTCTATAGAGTAACACCGATCTCACTAAACTGATACATAGTCTGATTTTTATATGTATTTTCAGGTGATTTGATTTCCAAATTTTACTTAACCTAGCCATTGTCTGATTTGTTTTTTTTTTTTCAATATTTCACCAAACTCTAATTCTAAAGGCCCTGTATTGGAGATCATAGTTCCTAAATACTTAAATGATTCTATCTCATTAATACTTTCTCTTTCCAATGATATTTCATCTTCCATTGCATACTCCGTTCTCATCATTTCTATTTTTCTTCTATTCATCTTCAGCCCAACCTCGTGTGATATTTCATGTATTCTGGTAGGCGAGCATTGCAAATCCTGTGGTGTTGCGCTAACAAGGACAGCATCAACAGCATACTCTATGTCTGTTAAATTCCTATCACCAATCCAGTCCAAACCTTCTCTACCATCTCTGACTGGTCTACGTATTACAAAATCCATGAGGAGAATAGACAACATAGGTGACAATAAATTCCCTTAAAGTACCCCTCTGTTCACTGGAAATTCATTTGATAAGACTCCATTAACATTAATTTTGCACTTACTATGCTCATGAATAGACTTAATCAAATTTACATATTTAAGAGGAATTCCATAATAACGCAGGACTCTCCACAAAATTGGCCGGTGCACACTATCAAAGGCTTTTTTATAATCCACAAATGCCATCAATAGGGGATTTCTATATTCTAGGCATTGCTGTACAACATGTCTCAAAATGCAAATTTGGTCAGTGCAATTCTACCTTTTCTAAATCCTGTTTGTTCATCTCTCAGCTTTTCATCAATCTTTCTCTCCAGTCTCTCTAGAATAGGCTTACTACATATTTTCATAACAACTGATGTAAGTGTTATGCCTCTGTAATTATTGCAATCAGTCATATAGTTTTTTTTTTTTTTTTTTTTTTTTTTTTTTGCTGTTTCACCAACATTCCTAATTCCCATTCATCGGGTTTTGTCTCTTCATGCCATATTCTACAAAATAATCTTACAAGTAGTCTGGGAGTCACTTCATTTTCGGCCAGTATCATCTCGGCAGTTATTCCATTGTATCCCGGAGCTTTCCATCTCTTTAGTTGTTTATGATAGCTTCGACTTCAAACACACTGAATTAATTCATTTGCACATCAAGGTCTTTATGAACTTCAGGTATATCAATAAAAATATTCGCTTCATATCTCCTATTCATAACCTTACTAAAGCGTTCTATCCAACGTTGTCTTTCTTCATCCTCTGTTGCTATAACAGAACCATCTCTCTTTTTGATGGGAATATGCTTCTTTTTCTTTACCCCAGTAGAGATTTCATTAATAATTCTATGAGCAATTCATTCTCCATAGCCACTTCCTGAATTCATAGCTTTGTCAGCCTCATCTGTTTTACTGTCTAAATATTCTCTCCAGTCATTCCTGGCTTTTCTTTTGACCTCACTATCAATACTGGAATACTTAGCATGCTCTACCTTGTAATTTTCTTTACTTCCTCGAAAACTTTCAACAATCAATTTCTGTCTTTGTCTCCTTTTTATAGTATCCCAAATATCATTTGGTATCCATGGCTTTCTCCTTGTAACTCTGTGTCGCAAGACTTCACTGCCAACTCTCTAATATATGTTCTCAATATCACACCATTCTTCATTAATTGTCCGTTCTTCGTCTCTTAGAGTTTCCAAGACTGCAAATCGATTCCTACATTCAATTGGAAATATTTCTCTGCGCTTTTCTTCTAAAAGCTTAGTTGTATCAAACCTAGGTATTCTATCCATCTTTCTGTTGGGTGATTTCAGTTTTAATTTCAGCGTGGCAATGAGGAACTGGTATTCACTACCAATATCGGCACCTCTATAGCTTCTTACATTTCTTAGAGTCCTCCTTCTCGCCTTATTAATGGCAATGTGATCTATCTGATTTTTGTAAATGCCACATGGTGAAGTCCATGTATACTTGTGGATATTTTTGTGTGTAAAAAGAGTACCTCTAATGACAAGATTGTTTGTTGAAGAGAAACTTATGAAATGCGCTCCATTTTCATTTGCGATTTCGCTAAAACCCTCAACACCCATCACATTCTCTGTCCCTTGATTATTTCTTCATACTTTAGCATTGAAGTTGCCAATTCCAATTTTCATATCACTCTTAGGGATCTCATCTATTACCCTCGTCAGTTCTTCATAGTATTCATCTTTCCTTTCTTCAGGGGAATCATTTGTTGCGACATAGCAAACTATAATACTCATATTGAACTGCTTTGATTTGAACTTTGCTAGTAACAATCTACTATTTACAGCTGTCCACTCGGTTTATTGCCTTCTCTGCTTTTGTGTCATCATCATTCCTACCCCTTCTCTTCCAACTCCATCTGATCTTCCTGAGTAGATAAATATATTGCCTTGGTCTAAAGTTTCCTTACCAATATTCTTACAAAGTGTTTCACTTAGGACCAAGAGATCTAAACTATATATATATATATATATATATATATATATATATATATATATATATATATATATATATATATATATATATATATATATATATATATAAATCACACAGTATATAATACTAAGCAGTTCATGACAAATCCTGACATTGGGCCTTGGATAATAAAACACAGTAAAAAAAATCTATTTTCCTAGGCCAGTCGATGTCTCACTTTTCTCTTTTGTGAAATACAGTACAGTGTGTGTATATGTGTCTCTAAGAGAGAGAGAGAGAGAGAGAGAGAGAGAGAGAGAGAGAGAGAGAGAGAGAGAGAGAGAGAGAGAGAGAGAGAGACTAGATTTGTGAAAATCAATAAACTGCCGGAAGCAATTGGCCTTGCAGCACCATAGTTTGTGATCAGATTATGAAAAGTAAGTGCATACGCCAAGATATATATATATATATATATATATATATATATATATATATTTATATATGTAGATATATATATATATATATATATATATACATATATATATATATATATATATATATATATATATATATACTGTATATATATATATATATATATATATATATATATATATATATACTGTATATATATATATATATATATATATATATATATATATATATATATATATATATATATATATATACATAACATGTGTGTGTATATACCACACAAAATTTACAAGATGTATATATATATATATATATATATATATATATATATATATATACTGTATATATATATGTATGTATACATATATATATATATATATATATATATATATATATATATATATATATATATATATATATATATACATATATGCATATATATACTGTACATATAACAGAAAACACGGAGAACGTTACGAACATTAGTTTTAAAATCAGTGAGAACCTGAACGATTCATCGCGTTTGGAAATTTATCACCCGGTCAGTTTCATGACATTTACCATACGTCTTCTACCACTCAAAAGAAAGAAAGAAAGAAAAAAGAGAATAAGCGAGAGGTGCAGTTTCCCAGAAAGGTTCCGCATTCTACTTCATTCTATTTTAGACGCTTTTATCAATGTAAGTGAAATTCACACA
>NC_090730.1:88474242-88479242 GCF_036898095.1 Palaemon carinicauda | reverse complement strand
CACTAGACACGGTATACCCTATGCCGCGCTTTCGAAGACAACACCATAATTCCAGCCCTGCTTCACAATTGTGATACGAGAGATAAAAGAGGAAGAACTATTTGTTTCAGTAGTACATGAAGAGTAAAAAGTCATAATATAGGATGGTGAGGAAAGCACTGACAGAAGAGATGTGTTGGTGTTTTGAAAAGGTGGTTGGCCACGGGGAAAAAGGGGAAGGGGAATAGTAAAGAGAAAGGGGTAAATAATTCAGAATCTTACAAAAGTGAGTGCATTAACACCATGAAGTGTTTGTTACATTTGACAAAAATAGAAGCAAGGATATGCATTCAAAATATAAGGGATTGATATAAGGAGTGTTGGCACAGTTCTGATGAATAAAAAACAATTTACCCAAAAACAACACAGAGTCCTAGAAACTATTTACAATATAAACAGGCCATAAATCAAGAATTAAGAAAAATATTAACAAAGGTAGAGAGAGATTAGGCATTAGTTTTTACATCTAGTTTATGTTCATTAACCCAAAAATATAGATTCTCGAAATTTCAATTACAGATAAGAAACATCGGATAAAAATCTTGAATATTTTGCATCCAACTTTACTTCATAAACATTACCAATTAACCACCATCAGTAGTTTTTGCGTTTTCCTACTAACTTACCCACGTCAGTCCAAATTCAAAGATAGATTAGTTAACCTTGAGCACTGTTGACAAAGCCCACTCAGGCAATTCATCAATAAGAGACATTGTTATATTTGTAAAAATCCAGTTATAATTAGATAACTCTCAAAATTTTCTCACAAGATTTTATTCTTAATTCAAAGTCGAGAATTCAAAAAGCTATCTTTATCAGGAAGGAGAACCCCAAACTAAATATAGATAGCAGAGCTTATCCTCTCTGATACTTTAATTTAAATCTATGCTTAATCTATTCTCTTTTACATGTTGTAAATAGTTTCTGGTATCCTGTAGAAATAATTAAATTGTAATTTATAAAATATTTCTAATCTTCATTTATATTTTATAAAGTGACTGGCGAGGAAGAAAATCACAGTTAATGATCGAAATCTGATCATAGCAAACAGAAATGGCTTAAAAAGAGTTTCGACTAACATGAGGTCGATGAAAAAAGGCAAATCTTCAAAGGGACTTGAGAAGGCATCATCAAACTTCCTTTTAGACTAAAAGAATTAATGTTTTCCTTAAAATTCGTAGACATTATAATTTTATTTGAAATTGAAACGTGAAAAATATCAATAATAAAAAGACACGAAGCTTCTAGTATTTCATTTAGTGTAACTGAAAGGCATCTAGAAGTGTGGAAGTCTTGTTTGACAAAGAAAGTTGAAAAGATGAACATTTCCAAAGACAAGGATGTTCCAAAACTTCCAATAAAGATAACTGGATGAGTAGTTGTCGGGATTAATATACTGAAAGCTATTCCGGAAACTATATGAATGAAAGCATTCAGTATTACTCATAGCTGCAAACATTGTCTCTGAAACTAAGAAATAAAATTTTCTCAAAATGAAAATGTACACTTATGTTGAATATAATAAATGCCTCACTGAAATGGAATGGATCAAAGCTTCTAATAAAATTATCTAAAAACTTCAATAAACTAAAACAATTTTTTTTCTTTAAAATGCTGTTATACACTTTACAAAAAAATAAAACAGAAAGGGAAACATTAAAAAAAGCATGAAAAGCTATATGTTGACATCAGACTTGAAGAATAGTAGACAAATCAACATTACATAAAGATAAGCTATGACATAAAAACACGCCCATTGGGCTCACATTAACTTTTCATAGAAACACGCAGACAGATATATATATATATATATATATATATATATATATATATATTTATATATATATATATACACATATATATATATATATATATATATATATATATATATATACGTATATATATACATATATATTTACATATATATATGTATATATATATATATATATATATATATATATATATATATATATATATATATATATATATATATATGTATATATATACATACATATATATATATATATATATATATATATATATATATATTATATATATATATATATATATACTGTATGCGTGCATGTGGTCATGTATTCAACAAAATAATAGCGCTCATATATAAACAATTTCACATCTGTTTCTACTTTTGAATATTTGCGGGCACTGAGAACGACAATATTGAAAGCTTTTGCTCTTCCAACCAACAAAAAAAAATGAGCTTAAGGTTACCAAAGGATATCTCAAAGAGAGAGAGAGAGAGAGAGAGAGAGAGAGAGAGAGAGGAGAGAGAGAGAGAGAGAGAGAGAGAGAGAGAGAGCGAGAGTGTGTGGGTGTTTTGTTAGTGGCAAGGCATAAAAACTTTTCAATAAGAAAAAAAGGAAAGGAAGTGTAAAGAAGAGTGAAGAAATAAAGTACACGAAAGAAGGATGGTCTGCTGTCTGCGTTGTTCATTAGCATTATAAAACTATCGAATGCAAGGTACATCTCTATCAGATGAGGGGTACGTCCTCTTCTCTGGCATTGTAATTGCCGTATGTGTGCCCATCATACGCCTGACCTACAAAAAAGCATGCATAATCTTTGTCTTCAACTTTCTGCTGACATTGGCAGGTTTAACAAAATTGTGGAAAAAGCTTTTAGGCCTGTTCCCACTGGTGTTACGTTGGAGCGTGCAGTGTTCTGGTACTTGTAACTCCGTGTTTTTGGACTTCCTTCCGACTCCATTCATCTCCTTTGTTTCACAGTCATGAATGACCAGGACGTCACATTTACTAGTACCATACAAGGTAAAATAATCATTATCTATAGCCAGTCTTCGCCTCTTTTCTTCTGTCGTAAGAACTCTCATAATAATGTAGACTACATTCAACTTCTACAAACAGAATATTCTGAATATAAAAAATAAGAAGCTCCCTTACTATGAACCACTCATTAAAGGGAGAAAACTCGCCGCCATTGTAGTTTTATGATCAGAATACCAAATACTTAAATCCTGGGTACGATTTGTCATGATCAGTTAGGCCATACAGAGACCACACACGAATAATCACTAGCGTTACATCTTCTTGGCAATGGGATAATATGGAAGATATGAATTTGCGAACATGCCATTGATGATACTCTCTCTCTCTCTCTCTCTCTCTCTCTCTCTCTCTCTCTCTCTCTCTCTCTGCCTATTGATCTATCTATGTATTCAGAATGACAACTTGTCATTCAAGGCACATCCAGATATGTCATCAAAGATATTGCACGGCCCAACCCCAGCCCTAAATTTGGATAACTCGGAATAAGACCTCAACTTCATTTTCGGGTCTGCACATGATACTGGATTAGCCGAAGAAATTTCAAATGCCGGTTTGCATGAATTCAATTGCATGGATTAGAATAAACTTTGATAAAATCTTATGTTTCGTCTGACACTCTATACAACTGGGAAAAAATAGTTCGTACAGTTCAAAATTGCGGGATTACTGACGGCTATTTCCTTGAAATGTATATAATGGTGATCTTACTTATGCGTTCTCAGTACGTTCAATTTCATGAAATAATTTGACAAAAAGCATTCACGCCATATTCACTAATTCACACAAACACACACACAAACTATATATATATATATATATATATATATATATATACATATATACATATACATATATATATATATATATATATATACATATATATATATATATATATATATATATATATATGTATATATATATATATATATATATATATATATATATATATATATATATATATATGTGTGTGTGTGTGTGTGTGTGTGTGTGTGTGTAATATACAGTATATATGGTTGTGTGTGTGCGTGTGACTACTATTGGCACAGTCAGTTACTTTATTTAATTTTTCTTCAGTTAAGAATCTTCAAATGAAAGCCACTTACATTATAATGGTAAGTATATTAAAAACTATAGTAAGATTAGTTTTATCTGCGTTAAAAACCGCTTGACCATAGGAAAAAAAAGGAAAGAAAAGAAGCGCATGAAGGACTACTTATATGAATGATTGTGAATGTTTCCTTTACTACAACAAAAGCCATGGAAAATATCCTAGCTTCTTTGAAGTGTGGATGGCATCACCTCCCCCGGCAGACACCTCTTCACGTAAAGGGCGTCTTCCTCGACGGTTCCCGTCCCAGCCACTCATTAAAATGGCTCCTTTGCTGTACACTCATTTTCCTATTCATAAAATGCTACCGCTATTAGATTAAAGGCCACTTCATTCTGAAGGGCATAAAATAATGCCCCTCCTTGTACCCAAAAGTGACCATACATTCCAAAATTCAACTGACTAATCGAACCATCCCCTCGACTCAAATACTAATCAACCTCAAGCCAGCTTGAGACCCAACTCAGCCTTCGATGCCATAATATCTTTCAAAATTAACGACATCCCTCAGACCAAATGCAGCAGCCACCCACCTTCAATATAAAGAGGAAGAAGGAAAAGAATACCCCAAGGGTTGTCCACTAGCTACATCTCTCTCTCTCTCTCTCTCTCTCTCTCTCTCTCTCCTCTCTCTCTCTCTCTATGTACCGTCATGCACTGATTATACATGTTATATAAAATTCCGTGGCGAGGGGCAGCCTTCCATGCAAAATGAAGAGTGCGGTGCCCCGCAGGAGTGGTCCTGCAATTTCAGCACATTGTCTACATGCCACGCAAGGTACCCAAGAGATACCCAACGAGATATCCCAAGATACCCGACAATGTCATTATTTATGGATGAACATTAGAGCACATATCTATGCTCTCCTGTGTGTAGAGTGAGGCTAATGGTTGGATGTGTGTTGATTTTAATACTAATTCCACTGGGGGGTTTGACTTTAGTTGCCGACACCACCGACGTCTTAATCGTAGTAATGGCCTGACTTAACGAACAATTCAGATTTACTAACATCTCTGTGTTCGTCTGTCTGTCTGCCGTACACAAC
>NC_090730.1:88459242-88469242 GCF_036898095.1 Palaemon carinicauda | reverse complement strand
TGAAGATGGGTTGATTTCAATTCTAAGTACAAAATACCTGAATTCGACAGGTATAAGCACAGTAGAATTGTCATTGACTTTATCTTCCTTCGTGGCCGAATGGGTTAGTCACTGTCTATATAAGACTTGCCGACCAGGGTTCGATTCCCGGCCGGAGCCAAGCTCTTGTCTTTGTGAGATTTCGCCTGGGGCTCTGATCCCGAGGTCGTTAAGAGAATCCAGACATTAATATATCAAAATATATATGGCTTATTTGAATATGAAAAAACACGTAAAAATGTGCAAAATTTATCATTAATTGAATGCCAAGTAACAAACTACCAATTAGCTACGATGGTGAAGATGGGTTGATTTCAATTCTAAGTACAAAAATACCTGAATTCGACAGGTATAAGCACAAGTAGAATTGTCATTGACTTTTATCTTCCTTCGTGGCCGAATGGGTTAGTCACTGGTCTATATAAGCTTGCCGACCAGGGTTCGATTCCCGGCCGAGCCAAGCTCTTGTCTTTGTGAGATTTCGCCTGGGGCTCTGATCCCGAGGTCGTTAAGAGAATCCAGACATTAATATATCAAAATATATATGGCTTATTTGAATATGAAAAACACGTAAAAATGTGCAAAATTTATCATTAATTGAATGCCAAGTAACAAACTACCAATTAGCTACGATGGTGAAGATGGGTTGATTTCAATTCTAAGTACAAAAATACCTGAATTCGACAGGTATAAGCACAGTAGAATTGTCATTGACTTTTATCTTCCTTCGTGGCCGAATGGGTTAGTCACTGTCTATATAAGCTTGCCGACCAGGGTTCGATTCCCGGCCGGAGCCAAGCTGCTTGTCTTTGTGAGATTTCGCCTGGGGGCTCTGATCCCGAGGTCGTTAAGAGAATCCAGACATTAATATATCAAAATATATATGGCTTATTTGAATATATATATATATATATATATATATATATTCTTATGAAATTGGTCTAGTTTATTCATGATTTATTTATATATTTCATTTGTGCATTGAAGAAATGAATAACCAGCCGTAAGATAAGTTCCTCTCGTGTAGATTTAAGTGTATTATGTAAATTACTTAAGACTTTCGTCGTTAATTTCATTGTATTCTTCATTCAGGTCAGTATATGTAAATTTACGTTATCTTTACGAATTAATCTTTTTATTTCACGTAATTTTGTTACAAAATCATTCGTAAACAGTTTGAGAGCGTTATTGGATTATACAAGATAGGAGCAAGGGGCTTATATAATGTCCTTTTATATTTTCATGAGGTATTACATCATGTTTGTCAGAAAATACATAATTCTTATATGCCATGTGCTTTGGGAGGTTCTCGAGGGCCCTGGTGTTAGCTCTTATTTTTTTTTTATCCCGGGGACAAACGGTGGCCAGATCTAGCTGACTGAGAGAGTTCGTTTCCCTGTTGCGAGAGGGTAAGGATGCGTGAGAGTTGCCCTGAAAACCTCAGGATTTGTCTCTGGACATTTTTCATCTAGTTGATAACTCTGACGCCAACCCCCCCATTGCTCCCAGATCTCGGTCCGGAAACATTCTGGAAGTAGCTAAGTTTCATATATAAAGGCAACCCTAGGGTTGCATAGATCAGATAGAAAATCCCAGTCTTAAGTCATAGTAATATCCCCCTTTCTCTCTCATATGCAGCTAGGAGTATTGTTTTAAAAGTGTTTAGTGAAATATCAGAGTTTTGGTGTGATTGGTTTTTGTAAACATAGTGAGTACTTATAAGAATTCTCTTAGAGTTTTTGTAAACAGCCCTGTATAAAGGTGAAAGATATAGGGTATTGTGATCTGGTTATCTATTTTTATTAAATAATAAACTTTGATATTGTATTCAGATTTAATTTCAAGTGAAACAAGTGATTTTATAATTTTTAAAGTATTATTTCTTTTGCCTTAGTCTAAGGTTTATTCAGATTTAATATTACAAGTTAAGTGATTATATAATTTTTAGATAATGAAATTTTTTTCTTAATCTAAATTATGTTCAGACTTACAATTTTGAGTGAGATACCCCAAATTATGATTGTTAATGGTAAAGTGAGCAATATACTGTAAAATTAGTTCGGTCATGTTTGTATAACACTTGATTACATTTACTTTACCCTTCAAGGACGTAAAGGCCACCAATCCTGCCTTTGGAAAACGCGTGTTTCCATTATTTTTACATAGTTTTACAGAAGCCCTCAGGACAGGTTCACCAAGTAGATAAATAGGCTAAAGGCTCTAAACTCTTTAAACACCCTGACGAAATACAACAATATCATGAAATGATAATTAGAATTATAATTAGAATGCAAACATATCAATTCTATCAGTTATTAACAAATATAACAGGTTACAGATAAAGTAGAGTAATGCTAATGACATACTACAAGCGGCAAACCGCGAAAGTTTCGAACCTGACATACTATAGCGGCAAACCAACCTGCAGTGCGGTTTTCTCTCATTGTTGTTCGGACATCAGAGTAGGATGGATGTGGCAAATTTCATTAAAATTGCAACTTTGTGTGCTGCTGAAAGCAAAGAGTTATTGGATGCTTCTGGACGTGTCCGGACCTGTTCAGTTCACCCCTACAACCATGGCCGAGATCCTTTCTCTCGCTTCTACGCAAATATTAGAAACCACAGCGATAAAATTCTTCACCTACTACCGAATGACAATATCAACCTTTGATCACCTGCTCGAAGTGCTATCCCCTGCTATCACGAAGACAGAAACTTCTTTTGGAAATCCAATATATGCAGAGAAAAGGTTGACCATCACCCTCAGGTAAAGCTATTTATATTATCTAAACAAAATATAAATAGTTAGTTGATACTATAGCTTTTTAACTAGAAGAATACACTATAGCAAGGTTAAATTTATGTAGAAATTGGATAAAACAAAATAACAGCATGGGCTTTCAATACCGTTTATTTGAAGAAACAGGAATTATAACATCAGACATGAGAAGGAAAGGCCGTTATCCACTCAGTTCATTGAATTGAAATGCTATGAAATTAAAGTAACATAACATTATTCTTTCCATCATAAATTTCTAGAAACTTAAAATTCAAAACTTTAAATTCCTTTGAACTGCGGCATATAACAAAGTTAGCTGAAATGGCTTCATTTTATACGCAAATGTAATAAATCTTTTGTTGATGGACGGCCAAATTATTAGAACTAAATTTTTATACCATTATTTATTCACTGTAAATTGGGTGAGGGTGAGCAAGGACTCACCACAGAACCTGTCGGAGATGCACTTGCTGAATAAGAACTGTTAGTATTTGACCAAAATTGTTGTTGATCTCCTCCACGCCACTGAGGTTGGTAATAGTTTTGTGGGGTAGAATTGTTGCGAGGTGGTCGGAGGAGAGGTTTAAATAAACATTTTGAAAAAAAATTTGCTACGTGTGTCCGAAATTCCCACTTTTTTTGCTGTAGTTAGGTTTTTGTAATCTGGGAGTAGGGACATCAAGTACGACTTGTCTGCATCTTCTGGTCGTTGTTTGGCGACTGAGGGTGTTTTTTATTGCCTGGTCCAGGCTGCTAATGAGGGATGCCTGAAAAGGGGTTATCTTTGATGGCTGGCTTGGTTTTTTGAAGACCCCCTTTCGGCGGCTTTTGTGGAGGGTCGATGGACGAGGTTGACATCAATAAATCGTCTTCATCATCCAGAAACGTGAACTCAACAGGATCTGGATCAGCCCGTGTCGTCATCTTCGTAATTGCCACTTGTACTAGAAAGAAACAATTACGCTAAGTAATACACCGGCAATCTCTACTTACTATAAAGAATTAGATATATGTGCATAGGTGAAAAACTGAAAAAATTAGTTTTGGACTAGACTCTAGAGTGTACCTTCTTTTTTCGGAGCTGGTACGAAGGAATGTCAGAGCTTCAAAATGGACGTATTTCTTTTTCTTTGAGGCACAGACTCTTCACTCTTTATTTGAAGGGATTTGAACATTGAATCCCATACTGTTCTTCCATGTGAGCTTCATATAGTTCACTGTAATGAATAAAAAATCAGTTTGAGTATAAAACACGAATACGATGTTTCCTTAAAAACTGTAAACTTACATTCAAAGAGTACACCTTATATACTCCCACAAGCCCAATAAAAATGCAAAAGCAGGCGGGGGTTAGGTTAAGTGCAAAGTCTGGGTGAGTCACTCTTCTGTAATTTTTCCCAAAAAACATTTCATGTATTATAATACCTGTTGGTCGAGGAAATATTTTTATACCCTCTTCTGTTCTTCTGGCAGATACCTGGCTACGGTAAATTCCTTCACTGCTCTTCAGTTTGAATTCCATAATGGAAGAAGTACCATTGCTAAGATAGTTTTTGATACATGTGAAGCAATCTGGATTCTTTTGAAAGGTATTGAAATGCCCGAAGTAACTACTGAAGAATGGTATAACATTGACGAGACTTTTGAAAAGAAAACTAATTTTCCCAATTGGTTTTTTTTTTAGTGGTTCTAATGGCTGTTGCTGACGCCAACCTTTGATTTGTCTCTATCGATGTGGGGTCGTACGGCCAAGAAGGTGATTCGACTGTTTTTCGAAACAGCGTTTTCGGATCAAAGTTATACTCAGAACAACTTAATATCCCACAACCTAAGCTCTTACCTGGCACTAATGATGACCCCCAACCATTTGTTTTTATTGGAGATGAAGCCTTCAAAGGGCATACTAATCTTTTGCGACCCTTCCCTCAGCGATAACTTAATTCTCGTAAACGAGTTTATAATTACAGGCATTCAAGGGCCAGACGTTCAGTGGAGTGCTTATTTGGATTATTGGTGAATAAATGGCAGATTTTTCACAAACCGATCATGGTTGCACCTGATTTTATAGATTCCATTGTCAAAGCATGTTGTATATTGGACAATGTCGTCAGACGAAAGGATGGAGTCAATTACTATGATTGTGACGAAGCTGAGGAGTCCCCATTCCGTGATGGCTCCTCGTGTTTTAAGAATTCAATTTCAAGATTATTTTGCTGACTACTTTGTTGGAGTGGGTGCTGTTCCCTTTCAAGACGAATACCAGTATTGAAATAATTGAACCTCTGAAAATGTAAATAAATGCTGATACTTACTTTTCTTTCTTTGTTCTTCCTTGCTGAGGGAATCCCATTCTTCGTAGACGCCATTAGCTACAGTTACCCAGGCTTTATCTTTTTCCACCCTATCTTTATATTGATCACAACCCTTGTCCCAGAAGGCAGGCTGTTGCTTTACCATAGAAATAATCACTTCTGCAGACATATTCATAAAGGTTCACTATTGATATCTGTATATTATTAGGAATTCCTGAAAAACAGGAGTGTGTGAGCGAGAAAAGAAGTGCACCTGATGACTGCTTCGAAGCTACTGCAGATCAAAGTCATCACAGGCAGGGTTGTCAACTTTGGGTTGATAGCGAGCTGAGGGAATTATATTAAAAAACAGTTAAATACAGTTTTGCTTTTAGCGATAAATATTGCAATAGATAGTACTGCGTAATTATATAATAATAATATTATCTTGTTAGTTTAAAGCCACTTCTACCCATATTGGTGAAATTGGCATTAATAATGAAGCAATGAAAATATAAGGAAATGATAGAAGTAATACATGGAGATTTTCAACATACTTACATAGTAGAAATATATATATACCAGAAAAGATAAATGTTTTCCCGCCGCCGTGCGCGGCATAGTATGTCAGTAGCCATAACTTAACATGTGTTGACTCTGAAAACCGCGACTGCTGCGCGAGGTCGCGGCATTATTTTTCCCGCCAACATGTGCGGCAGAAAAAAAACAGAAAGCGGCAACCGCGACTGCGCGCGGCGTCGGTTTCTCTAGTGTGTCAGGTCCCATAGGATGGCACGTGCTGGCGGGATTTTTTGGCCGCTGCCACGCGCGGCAACGGTTTGCCGCTTGTAGTATGTCACTACTCTAAGAGACGCCAAAGGCACCAAGAAAGGGGGTTACTGGAGGTATAGGAGGAGGGTCTAGACAGAGGGAGAAAAGGAGAGGAGAGGGACGGGGGATTGTAGGTATTCGAATTGCCTTAAAATCTTAACCGATTCACTTGGCTTGGGCTTTACTATACAAGAGTAAAAGCCTTAATTAACGAGATTTGCCAGTGCATTGAAGTATGAAAATTAGGGGGAGGTCTATAGAATGATGTTTCAAAGTACCATTCTGATCAAGTAATTAGTATGGGAGATATTAAAGAAAAACACTTTTTGCCAGAAATACATAGTAGTTGGTAGTCGACAGTTGAGGGTTGCATCTAGAGTGGAGAAAGAAAGAAATCAAAGGAAGGAAAACTGGCGCTAGTGACTGTTTCTATCATAACCCAAGCTCGCGGTCCATAAAAAATTAACGAGAACTACAATCTCCGTCATAACACTTGTATACCCGAAAAAAACAGGAGGTCCTCGGCAAAGTATCCCTCATGCTACGTGGGTGAAACCATTAAAAAGCATTCAATGAGGCATTCTCTCTCTCTCTCTCTCTCTCTCTCTCTCTCTCTCTCTCTCCTCAGTCTAAGTAAAGTTTATTGTTCAACAAAGGCTGTTGCAGTCCGATGCTTACTGCTTCAGCAATCATCGGCCATCTGTATTCATCCTTCCCAAGAACCTCTTAAGTGATCCCGGGACAAGGTCATTTAAAGGAGGCTTATTGGCTCATGTATCAATAAGATACTGATGTGCAGACCCACATTTGTCAGGATCTTGAAGTCTCTTCCCTCCTGAGGGTTGTCATGGTGTGGCCCATGTAAATTATATCGGGGGATTGAACCTCCTTTGAGTATTTGAATTTGTAAACTATAATGCTCTTAGTTTAACTGGTACCCTGAGGCAAGACTACTTTTTCATCACATGGGAAGCTACTAAACTGGGCTTGCTGAACACTCTTGGCAATACTTACTTATAATGTGCCTTAGGTTTTACTTCATAGGCGGTGATTATTTTAAGAACATTATTTTTTTTGTCTTCAGGCTTTCCTGAAGTAAATTTTCATATAGAAATATATTTTTGGCAGTTTTTCCTTATGTAACATTTCCCCGTTCTTCTGTTGCTAATTCTCTCTATAATGTTGCTGGGATATTCATTGTGTCAGCATTCTTTTCTTACATTCTGGTTCTAAATGGACAGCTCTCCAAATATGTCTGTGCTCAGATTTTCAGTGGAACCTACTATAGTCATACTCTTGATAAGTGTCTGTATAATCAGATTTCTAGTACAGGCTTGATAGATTTATTTTCTTGATTCACTGCATAGCGGCTTGATTATACTCGTAGATGTCCAAATCTGTAGAGATTGGTCCATGTTCACACCCATGGAATATGTGGGTCGTTGTCTGGATATGATGCCCACATGGGCACTCAGCAAAGGGAGCGAGATCCTACTTATGAAGATTGTCCCTTGCCCCTCCAACACTAGCTCTTGCTCGATTATGAGTATCCCAATCCTTTCTACAAAGGTTTGTTCCATGGGGAAGAGATTCACATAGGCTCTGGATGGCCTCACCAGGTGGGCAATGGTCTGTTTCTCTAAAGTTTTCTAGTTGGTAAGTTGCTGACTCCATGGAGTCGAGGCTAGTGGGATTATGAAGCTTTTGCATGATTTCACCCAGTGATCATAGAGCAGGTACCTTTCATTATTCTCTTCATTATATTTTTGGGTCTTTGAATGGCAGTGGATGGTCGTTGGTGCAATGCCTGCCAATCTATAGAGTACTAGAATGGGGTTGATCTTAAGGCACCAGTAATTATGCGACATGTTTGATCGGGTCCAGCATCAACTTGATGGAAATGACATGACTTTTCCTAGACTGGTGAACAGTATTAGGCAGTAGAGTAGTTGACTGCTAGAGCTGCTTTTATTAGCATTTGAGGATTTGTTCCCAAATATTGAATGAGACAGTTTGCTAAGTAGGTTATTTCTAGTAGCTACCTTTTCCTTTACTTTTCCTATATACTCCCTAAAAGATAGTGTCTAGTCTAATGTAACGCCTAGATAGACAGGGAAACTGTCATTTTTCAGCTTCTTATCATTCCATGAGATATTCAACTCCCCTTTTTACTGGTATTTTTAAAATGGAAAGTACTTACCTGTGTTTTGTATGGTTTGCCATCTAGGAAGTTTTGCTTGCAGTATTCATTAAGATTTTTCAAGGCATCTGCTAATTTGCTGTCAATGGTAGTAAAGGAATCTGATTGGATGGCTGGGCACAGATCATCTGCATGCATAAATCTACAGATATCTCTAAACTGTGATTGGTATAGATGTTGAAAAGCATGGGGCCAACATACACACCTGTGGTAAATCGTTTTTCTGTTTTTCACCATCTACTTTTCCTACCATCTATTTCAATAAAGAAAAGTCTTTATACTCAGCAGTGACTGGATGATATGCATAATGCTTGAGTTGTAAATAACTGTGTCAAGTTTCAAATGAAGCAACCTATGGTTCATGGTGTTATAGGCTGCTGTTAGGTTAATGAATACTGCCCCTGTGATTTTCCGAAGCTCAAGCCCATCCTCGATTACACTGAGTGAGGCTATGTACCTGGGAGCGCAGGATCTTCCCTCCCTGAAACCAGCTTGGTCTGGTGTCAGTTCTTCTTCGACTCTGGGAGCTTTGTGGGCCATCATCATCTATTTGTATAGTTTGTATGCAAAGGAAAGATATTAACCGAGAACTCTTGGGGATCATTGAGTCTTTGGCAGGTTTAATAAGGCCACAACTTTAGCTACTCTCCATAGTTTTGTGATCTGGAATGTTCTTGCACAGATGTTAGGATGTGCCAATTGCCACGATTTACCCTGGCTACCAAAATGCAGTATTATCTCAGAGGTAATGTTGTCCAGACCGGCAGCTTTTCCAGGTTTAATGTGTTTCATGGCTTTTTGTAGTTCTTCAATAGTGCATGGTTTAAAGTCATTATTTTCTTGCATGACACGTTTTATTTAGACCTTCATTCTTTGTTATATGGCTTTGTTATATGGCTTCCCAATAAATAAGATTGGTATTACTACTGCGTTAGTTGTTACTGCAGCTATTCTTATTTGGGTGTTTTTATCCCAGTTCAGTTTACTGATTGTGTTCCATGGTTTCTTACTGTTCTGAGTCATATCTGTGCTGGTTATCAGTTCTTGCTACCTTTCATTTTCCTTGTTGGCCACAGAGGCCAACAAAAGCTATCTTAATTCGATGGTGTCTTAGGCAAACTGGTCTGAATTGTACGGCTGTGTATAGTAATTGTAAATCTCTTTAACTTGGTCTATGATGCACAGGATACAATTATTTCTGCTTCCTCTTGGAATATATTTCCTTGACACTGCCCATACAAGTTTTTTGACAACTTCATAGTTCTCTAGTTCTGGTTCGATGTTATTTACCTTGTCATCCAGCTCTTTGTCGTCAGGTATCCAGTGGCCTTAAACACACTTAATTTCTTGACTGACTTTTGTGTATTCGGATTTTCTATACTCATTTGAAGGATTAATATGCCCGATTCTTTCACGTGTAACCTAATCTTGTATTATACCCTTAGATAATTGGTACTTTTGTCTGACATCCGTGGTCACATTTCCAATGTCTTCTTATGAATTCATATTCATGGTCATCATCTGTGTGGTCAAAATTCATGTGGGAAAAATAGATTCAAGGCTAGTTCTCAGCTGTGAAATCACGTATTTATAGTTCCTTTTCTTAAACACAAGTAAGCACTTTTCTTTGCGTATCAATGTCTGCTGCATTATATTATGAATAAATATCCAGTTAAGATTTCAGCTTTCTTGAGTTGATTACACACACATATATACATATAATACATACATACGAACATATATATATATATATATATATATATGTATATATATATATGTATATATATACATATATATACATATATATATATATATATATATATTTATATATACATATATATATATATATATATATATATT
>NC_090730.1:88449242-88454242 GCF_036898095.1 Palaemon carinicauda | reverse complement strand
GTCTAACTCCTAACGAAGACTTAGACTCACTTCCTCTAGCTCAGAAAGAAAAGGCTAACCCACTTCTTGTCTAAATCCAAACAAGAGATAGGCTTGCTTCCTATTTATTTTAAAAAAAGAGAGACTGCCAATTTTTACCTAACTCCAAACAAAGAGTGACTCGTTTCTCGTTAAACTCCAAACAAAGAAACTGGCTTATTTCTTGTCTATCTCTAAAAGAAAAAATAGATTAGCTTTTGTACAGATGAAAATGAAGTCTGTCCCACATCTTGTCTAATTCAAAACCAAAAGATACACTAACTTCTTGTATAGATAAAAAGAGGGGTTTATCTCTTGCACAACTCCTAATGATGAGATAATTTTTTTTTGTCTAGCTTAGAAAGAAGAGCCTGGTCCACTTTTATTCTAACTCCAAACTCCAAACAAAGAGATAGAGTCGTTTCTTATCTAGCTTAAAAACAAGAGACTAACCCACTTATTGTCTAGCTCCAACTCCAAACAAGGAATAGGCTCACTTCTTTTTTAGCCCAGAAAGAAGAGAATGACTCAATTCTTGTCAACTCTAATCGAAGAGATAAACGCATTTCTTGTCGAGCTCGGAAAGAAAAGACTGTCATACTTCTGTCAACTTCAAAAAGAAGAGATAAGGCACATCATGTGTAGAAGAAAAAAAGTGACTGGATCAGTTCTTTTCTACCTCCAAATGAAGATAGGAACTTGTTTCTTGCCTAGAGCAGAAAGAAGACTGGCCTTCTTTTCTAACTCCATGTAAAGAGATGGGCTAATTTCTTGACTAGCTCAATACGAAGAATAGCCTGCTTTTGACTATCCACAAATAAAGAGTTAGACTTGTTTCTTGATTAGCTTAGAAAAAACTGACAGGTCCACTAATTCTCTAGCTCAAAAAAAAGAGAAAAGAAAAAAGAGAAAGAAAGGACAGGCTCATTACATGTCTAACTCAAAAGGAAAAGACTGGCCCTCTTCTTCCATAACTATATAACGAAGCGATAGACTTGTTTTCGTCTAGTTCAGAAGAAAGATACTGACCCATTTCTTAACTAACTCCAAACGAAGAGATAGACTAGCTTTTCATCTGGTTCTGCAAAAAGAGCCTGGCTTACTTCTTATCAAACTTCAAATGAGGAGATACTCTATTCTTGTCTAGCTCAAAGGGAAGAGACCGGTTCACTTCATGACTATCTCCAAATGAAGAGATAGACTTGCTTCACATCTAGCTCAAAAGGAAGCAACTAACCTACTTCTTGTCCGACGGTAAACAAAAATATAGACTAACTGAGGGGGGCAAGCCAACCTCAATTTGGTGCCGGTCCCAAGCCCAGGTAAATGGGGAGGGTTGGCGGTAGGAAATGCATCTGGCCATGAAAAATTAGCCAAAACAACTATGGTCAGTGAGTATAATCAGAATGAAATTAAAAGGAAAAGACTGGTCATTTTTAACTCCAAGCAAAGAGATGGACTCATTTCTTCTCTTGCTCACAACAAGGAGACTGACCCACTTCTTGACTAACTCCAAACAGAAAAACTAGACTTGTTTCTAATCTAGTTCAAAGAGAAACTATCCCACTTCTTGGCTACATCAGAAAAAGGGACAGACCTACTTGACTAACTTCAGATGGAGAGTAGACTCACTTCTCGTTTAACTTAAAATGAATAGATATAGTCAAAAGCACTTTTCCGAAGAGGCCTATAAAAAGACGTTTAAGGCACTTACACATAGAATTTGTCTTAAGGTTGATATAACAATTTAGCTGCACTGAATCCAAATCTGCTAGATGCCACTCTCACCTTTTTTGTGATTACCACCCAAAATTATAAAAAACCAAATGGTCGCCCAGAATAGCTAATTTCATTATAAGTTCAGTTCTAATTTGGCTAGAATCATTTTATCCTCTTTGTCTATCTTTTTGACCATGAAGAATTTGTTAAAAGAGACCCTAGTTTGATAAAATCATAGTTTGAGGACAAATGATCACCCAGAATAGCTAATTTCGTTATAAATTCAGTTCTAATTTGGCTAGAATCATTTTATCCTATTTGTCTATTTTTGACCATGAAGAATTTGCTAAAAGAGACTCTAGTTTGATAAAATCATAGTTTGAGGCAAAATGGTTGCCCGGAATAGCTAATTTCGTTATAAGTTCAGTTCTAATTGGGCTAGAATCAACATTTTATCCTCGTTGTCTATCTTTTTGACCATGAAGAATTTGTTAAAAGAAACACTAGTTTGATAAAATCATAGTTTGAGGCAAAAATAGCAATATTTTCAAATTTTTCAAGATGGCTGCCAAAATATCTGCACCTATTATTTGTGTAGCCTGTCTTTGACCTAGTCAATTGAATATACAAACAATTTTTTCTGGTATTGTGCAGTAGGCCTACAAGGCAGAAAATTGTTTATGAAGTTGACAGGAAACGCACCGATAAATAGGCACCATCACATAATCTGATGAAACACAGCAATACTGAATATAACTAGGGTAATTGTTTACAACACCACGCTCTCCATTTACTCCAATATAATGCAATCCTGCAGTTCTCATCTTCTTGCACCGTAATCAGGTGGTTATTTATATACTGGGAAAACAATAATCAGCAAGATATGTTGAGGAGCGGGGAAAGGGTTCTAAAAAGAAAATAGCTCGGTTTCCTCAGTAAACGACTTGGAACTGACATGTCAACATAGTCAACCAAACAGAATTCGTGATGCCAGCATACATAAACAGAAGTTTGTGATGCTAGCGTACATAAACAGAAGTTTGTGATGCCAGCGTACATATGATATACTGTATATTCAAAATATACTTAATTAAAAATGGATATATTTCTCAAAACTGTCCATAAAATATGCAATTTACAAATAGTGACACTTTTGAGTAATCACTCAATTTTTTATTGAGTATATTTTGAATATACAGTATATCATATATACGCTGGCATCACGAACTTCTGTTTATGTACGCTAGTATCATGAATTATGTTTGGTTGACTTTGTTGACATGTCAGTTCTAAGTCGTTTAGTGAGGAAACAGAGCTATTTTCTTTTTAAAACCCTTTCCCCACTCCTCAACATATCTTGCTAATTATTGCTTTCCCAGAATTTAAATAACCACCTGATTACTGTGCAAGAAGATGAGAACTGCAGGATTGCGTAATATTGGAGTAAATGGAGAGCGTGGCGTTGTAAACAATTACCATAACTAGTATTAATTACAGTTTACAAACACTGAAAAGAACCATCCTAATTGAAGTTCCACAAAAATCAAATACCCAAATTTTGTTAAGAAGCAATACATGATACATACCTAAGCAAAATCTATTTCGATTTCAGATCCAATTAAAGTTGAGTTGCAAGCATTCATAACAAGTCTTTCTAAAGATTAAATTAGTCCTTAAGGTTAGGGCATCGGTCTGCACATTTACAACAGTTTATGCAGACCAAATTGTCTTTCAGCATCTGCATCTGTGTGTAGCGCACCTTGATGAGCACATGAAATTGATGAGGTCCGAGCATGATTCTGGAACAGGTTGAAGGGTTAGGAGAAGAGGGCGAAGATTGTTTTCTTTTAACTCCCATCTTTAGTTTGTTGCAGCAGGAATTTGAGGTTAAGGTTAAAGAGCAATTAGCCAGATCATGGACTCGATTGGTATGTTATCTGACGGCATCACTTGTAGAAGGCAAGAAGTTAGGCTTAACAGCCTTTCTGAAGAACTTTAAGCGTACTTCATTAGTCATTGAAGCTGTGTGAGTGTAAAGCCTGCAAGTGAATTTTTCAATTTTCAATTTTGCATTGTGAGAGGTTCTGTTTCTATGCATCCATATCACTCCCATTGTGGTCTTCTTTGAACGACCAGACAGATAACAAGTCGTATCTGATCCTGTTAACGCATGGAATGGGAGGAGGCGTCCGGCTATTCTATTTTAAATATCCCATGCACTAAGGATATTATTGACAGGAATGAACGTCTACTTCTTGCTTGTTCCTGCTTTCATTAAGAGTCTTATTAATTTCTGTTGAATGTAGCATCAGCCTGAGCAAGACATCCGTATCCCGACCCCAAAAAGCAACAAAAGGATAATCTGTAAGTTGCTCAATGTAAGACTAAACGGGTATCTGCTTCCTCAGGAGTGCTTTTGAGAGCCTCCAAGTTCAGATTTGGTCTGTTGCACATTACTGCATTTACTTCTCTGAGCTCATCGTCTGTGACAAGGAAGTGTTTGATGAGTAGCAGCAGGGGCACAATTATTATTATTATTATTATTATTATTATTATTATTATTATTATTATTATTATTATTATTATTACTAGCTAAGTTACAGCCCCATTTAGAAAAGCAGGATGATATAAGCCCAAGGTTTCCAAAAGGAAAAATAGCCCAGCGAGGAAAGGAAATAAGGGAACATATAAGCCTGAGTGTACCATGGTATAGAGGCTATGGCACTACTCAAGACTAGAGAACATTGGTTTGCTTTTGAGTATCCTTTCCCCAGAAGAGTTGCATACCATAGTTAAAGAGTCTCTTCTACCCTTACCAAGTGGAAAGTAGCCATTAAACAATTAAAGTGCAGTAGTTAAACAACTGAATAAAGAAGACTTTTTCGGTTATCTTAATGTTGTCAGGTGTATGAAGAGGGAGGGGGAAGTGTAAAGAATAGGTCAGACTATTCGGTATATCCGTAGGCAAAGGAAAAATGAGCCGTAATCGGAGAAGGATCCAATACAGTACTATCTGGGCAGTCAAAGGACCCAATAACATTCTAGTGGCAGCATCTCAATGGGTGGTTGATGCCTTGGCCAACTTACTACCAACAACCTACGCTGTTGAAGGTTCACTTTGTTCCCATACTTTACTAGAATTGCATTTGCAGGGTGAAATAAGCTTCAATATGTATCGGTAATTTGTGTTGTATGTTTTATTACTTCTTAAACGAATGTCAGCTTTTCACCCAAACATTTAATCGCCCCTCGTTTGACCCTCA
>NC_090730.1:88396742-88444242 GCF_036898095.1 Palaemon carinicauda | reverse complement strand
TAGGAGAGGACACACCAGAACACACTGAACACCTCCGACAATAACTGGGTTACGGGCGTGAATGAGAGAGAGTGAGGGGAAGGAGGCTATCTCCTGGCTGCAGTTTTAACTCGATCTCTATGTCTGTCTGTCTTTGACTTTAACCCAACCTTGGGTACTTATATATTAAATCTGGCGAATTCCAGAAAGTTCCAACTTGTTTGGGAAGCGTGGGGGTTGTACTAAGGGTCGAATGTGCCAAATATTACTCTACCAAGCACTGTATGTACACTACGCCAGACGGCTCTCTCAGTCAGCTAGCTCTGCCCACCCATTGTCCTCGAAATGAAAAAAAAAAGACAACCTCCTACTCGAAAATTCGAAAGTATGTAATTAAGAACATTCCAAAGCACATGTTCTGAAATTCTCTATCAAACATGACACAATTCATCATAAAACATGAAGGAACAATACCTAAGCCATTGTTCCTATCTTGCATGAATGAATCCTACAACACTTTCAAAAAGACTACGCAAGACTTCATAGCAAACATACATGAAATAAAAAGCTAATTCTTTACAAAAAATATGTAAATTACATGTTTTAACTTGAATAAAGAATATAATGAAATTCACGACGAAAATCGTATGTAATTTACATAAAATACTTATATCTATATGAGAGGGGCTCATTTTACAGGCTGGGTATCATGTCTTCAATGCACAAATGAAAACAATATATGAAATATAAATAAAATTGTCAATAATCTACGATATTTACTCTATAATAGACCAACTTCGTAAGATAGCTCCTCCCAAAAAAGAATATTTATATCGGTTCTGAAACCATCGACTCAGCCCGAGGTAAATAATCTTCAACCACGTTACCTTTGCCTGTTCGTTATCTTTACCTGATATATACTTTATACAAATACAATATAGTTGCAAGCATAATGACCACCTAGTTAACCTTTGATTATTATTTTTCATCTTATTCACAAAAGGTAAAGGATTGTGATTGGAATATACTATAATCTCTTCATTTTGTGGTCGACTTACATGAATTAAGAACCTGTTCATTGCTGCGATCAGTGCCAGCAGTTCCTTTCCAACTGTTGAGTAGGTTCGTTGCTGCTTCTTCATCTTCAATGACATGAGACACACAGTATGAAGAATTCCTTCCTTATCTTCTTGCAATAAGACTTCTCCAATCCCGTTATCCGACGCATCCACTTGGATAATGAATTTCTCGATGAAATCTGATGCTTGAAGTATCGGTTTCAAAGTTGACATGGCTTTCCTCAGATTTCTCCTTTTTCCTGATATCTCGATAACGTTGGTCCGGTCCCAATCCCCTCCAAAATCTGGAATGGTTCTGGGAACTCGTTGGCGAGAAGGAATCTTGATTTTGATGCGCAGACCAACACCTGATGTCCTACCGCAATCTGTCTGTTCGTACTTTTCATGCTAAACCTATTCTTCGCTTGTCCTTGCCTCATTTTCACGTTTTCTGGGAAAAATTTCCTTAACTCGCCGATTCCTATCCTCATATTCCTGACAGTTCCTTTGTCCGTTTCCTCTTGATCCTTCTTTTTACCTGCCAACATTTTCTCTGGTTCTTTGCTGAAGGATCCTGCACCTGTTTGTTCGTATTCTTCCTACCAAACCTTTCCTTTGTCCGTCATTGACTCGTCGTCTTCATGCCTTCTAGGGAAAATTTTCTTATCTTACCGATCCTTTTCCCCAAATTCTTGACACATTCTCCCTCCGTTTCCTCTCAATCCTTCCATTTTTCTGCTATTATCTTCTTCAGTCCTTTCCTGAAGGGTTCTCCTCATACTTCCATCGGGCGTAAGGGAGCTTCTTTGATGCACTTGTTGGGGTTTTCAGCCATTTGACATACGTGATGTGCAAGGCAAAACTGGCTCACGTCCTTATGCATGCCAGGCCAGAAAAAGTATTTCATTAGCTTCTCCGTCATCTTCTTTATCACCGTATGTTCCATCTCGTGCACTATCGCGATCACCTGTCTTCTCAATGGTGTGGGAATTAATATATGGCAATACATCCCCCATGCGGCCTTCCCAGGGATATCGGCGGCTCTATGGTTCCCCATAAGCAACTCATCCTTAAGATAATAACAGGTCGGAGACTGCTGTGCCTCCGTCTCGTCCACCACACTGTACAATAAGTCGGTTAACGTTGCATCCTTCCGTTTCAATCTTATCAGCTTTTTCTTACTCACTTGTCCTACTTCTAATGTTGAATTTTCTTTTGCCTCTAAGTCCCTTTCTTCTTTGTCTACTGGTCCGCTCGTCTGTCGTTCCTCTTCTTCAGAAAAAAAATCCTCTAAGTTCATTGTTCCTTCGATTTCTTTTTCTTCTTAATCCACTTGTCTGCTCGTCTGTCGTTCTCCTTCGCTCTTGAGTTCTCTTCTTGCGTATCATCCCGGGAATCCCCTTTTCGGAAAGCAAATTCTCCAAATTCATTTCTTCCAGGTCCATTGTTGCTTGGTCCTCTTGTCCACTCGTATGTCGTTCCTTTTCGCTCAGGCTTACTTGAGATTTCTCCTCTTGCGTACTATCGAGGGAATCCTCTTCTTTTGAGAACAAATCTTCTAAGTTTATCACTCGTTCAATTTCTTCTTCTTCTTTGGCAGCCACTTCCTTCTTCATACTCCTAGTCATCACACTACCAGGAAACAGAGATGGGAAGTCCTTCTCGAGTCCAGTCGTAGGACTATACTTCAAAGGTTTCTCCGTTACAATGGGACAAGGCACAAACAGCGCTCCACCAACCTCATTACCCAGTAGGACGTCTACTCCTTCGAGAGCCATTAAATCCTTTACCGCAAAGTCAAAATTACCTATCACCAACTCGCATGACAGTTATAAATGGCAAATAAGGGTGACCTCCTTATCTCCTATCCCCTCCAAAATAATTGAATCCCCTGTGAAAGACTGTTCCCCCATAGGATGTACTCCCCGAACAACCAAACTGGTTACAACCTGTGTCGCGCAGTATCCTGACAGGAGTTCGCTCACTCCCGTCTATTTCTGCTAACATACCTTCACAAATATATGGTTAAAAGGCCTGCATGCTGCTTGGGTTCGTCCTGTTCGTCGTGTAAACAGTGGCTGGATCATTTTCCTTTTCCTCCTCTCTCGATTACTTCTTAGTCTTTGCACGCTGTGAAGTCAAATTATCTTTAATCACTTGGGCGACTGCTTTCGTTCGGTTTGACCAACATTCCTTACTGATATGGCCTCTCTTGCCACACTTAAAACAGACAATATCAATCTTCTGCACGTCTTTCACGATACTTGAAGGAGAACAATTCGACGTTTGTTGGTGTGGTACTATCACATTCTGCTTAGGGACAGTACTAGTGCTACTTTCGTTGTAACTGTTGAACGGGTTCCTGTAGTTATTTCCGAACTGGTTCCCATGATTCGGCGAATACTTGACACTTGGTCGGAATGACAGTTTAAACTTGGTGCCGAGGATGGTTTATGGCTGATAACATTGTAATCTTCACTCAGCGAAGCGGCTTTATTGAGTTTCTTCACCTCTCTCTCTCTCTCAAGTGCGTTCGAATGTGTTCAGGAATTCCCCGTAGATACTGCTCTAGTATTAATAATTCTTCTAAATCAGCCTTTTCCCTTACGTTAGCAGCCTCTCTCCGTCTTTTAAAACTTCGTCGTACCTTGTAAGTGTAATCTAGGAAAATAATTTTCTTGTTCTTTATCAAACTTCAGAACCTCTCATTATAATATTCAGGGGTCATCTTATACACTTGCAGCACGCTCCTCTTCACTTCTTGATACTCCATCCTCTGGTCCTGAGATAAGGATAAGTAAGCACTGCAATAACACCGACTATTTACCTTCTGGCCATTTCATTGTCGCTGCGACCTAAGAAAAGAAATAAAGTAATACAAAGACTTGAAATAATTCTGAAATAATACAATGTTTTAGTTTGACTCTAAATGAATAATTGCTAACCAGGTTACTTTACAAACCTATCCTGCCTACAGGGCCGTTTTCAAAAAACTTTTACAATGCCAGCACTCACCCTATTACAATGAATTAAAAAATCACCCTTTAGTCTTGCGTGGCACACAATTTGCTTTGGGGCACAGAGTCACTGAGGAGAGGACACACTAAAACGCACTGAACACTTTCGACACTAATCTGGGTTACGGGCGTGAATGAGAGAGAGAGAGGGGAAGGAGGCTAATTTCTGGCTGCCGTTTCAACTCGACCTCTATGTCTGTCTGTCTCTGACTTTGAGCCAACCTTGGGTCCTTATATATCAAATTTGGCGAATTCCAGAAGGTTCCAACTTGTTTGGGAGGTGTGGGGGTTGCACCAAGTATCAAAGTTGCCAAATATTATTCTCCCAATCGGTGTATGTACACTACGCCAGATGGCTCTCTCAGTCAGCTAGCTCCACCTACCCATTGTCCCCCAAATGAAAAAAAATATCCTGCTCTCACTGGCTATTCTCGAAAATTCGAAAACACGTGGTAAAGAACATTCCAAAGAACATGTTCTGAAATTCTCTCTCAAACATGACGCAATACATCATAAAATATAAAAGAACATTACTTAAGCCCTTGTTCCTATTTTGCATGAATCCTACAAGACTTTCAAACAGACAACGTAAGACTTCACAGCAAACAAGTGAAATAAAACGTTAATTCTTTACAAAAATACGTAAATAACATATTTCAACTTGAATAAAGAATATAATGAAATTCTCAATGAAAGTCTTATGTAATTTACATAAAATGCTTATATCTACAGAAGAGGGGCTCATTTTCTTTCGCTGGATATCATCTCTTCAATGCAGAAATGAAATCAGTATGTGAAATATAAATAAAATTATTAATAATCTACGATATTCACTCTACAATAGACCACCTTCGTAAGATATATATATATATATATATATATATATATAGGGTCATTCATATGAAGAGAATAAGAAGAAGTTTTGGAAAGAAGTGAAGAGAGTAAGGCAAGCTGGTTCAAGAATTGAAGAGACTGAATGATGGAAATTGAAGGTTGTTAAAAGGAGAGGAGGCAAGGAAAAGGTGGACGGAATATTTTGAAAGTTTACTGAATGTAGAGGATAATAGGGAGGCAGATATTATTGCTGTTGCAGGTGTTGAGGTGCCGGTGATGGGAGATGAGAATGAGAGAAAGATTACAATAGAGGAAGTGAGGAGGGCACTAGATGAAACGAGAGTAGGAAAAGCATCTGGTATGGATGGTGTGAGAGCTGAGATGTTGAAGAAAGGGGGTGTGACTGTACTTGAATGGTTGGTGAGATTGTTTAATATGTGTTTTGTGTTGTCAATGGTACCAGTAGATTGGGTTTGTGCATGTATTGTACCACTATATAAGGGTAAGGGAGATGTGCATGAGTGTTGTAATTCAAGGGGTATTAGTTTGTTGAGTGTAGTTGGAAAAGTGTATGGTAGAGTACTGATTAATAGGATTAAGGATAAAACAGAGAATGCAATCTTAGAAGTACAGGGTGGATTTAGAAGAGGTAGGGGTTGTATGAATCAGATTTTTACAGTTAGGCAGATATGCGAAAAATATTTAGCAAAAGGTAAGGAAGTGTACGTTGCGTTTATGGATTTGGAGAAAGCGTATGATAGAGTTGATAGGGAAGCAATGTGGAATGTGATGAGGTCATATGGAGTTAGTGGAAGGTTGTTGCAAGCAGTGAGAAGTTTCTACAAAGGTATATATATCTATATATATATATATATATATATATATATTTATGACCCGATTTAGGTCGTATTAAGGGGGGTTCGCACTTCGCAACTTGGGGAAACAAAGATAGAGACATTCCATACTTAGGTTAACATAATTATGAGAGAGGGTAGGATCATACACAAATGATAGTCGAATTGTTAATTTTCCACAGCTGCTATATTCTATTTAAGCTACAAGGGCGGCCCTTAATTATCATTACGTTACTTTACTAAGAAAAAGTGCCCTCAGAGAAATGGTACTTGTTGGCACTCATACTGGCACCCGTGACCTGGACGTATAGGTCTAACCGCTCAAGCCTCCCAACTCTAACTGACAAAAAACTATGGGCAGTTCAAGCGCCCACCTTGGCCTTTCTATGCCCTGATCGATGATTGGCTGTTTTGACCCGAAAGTCTTATAAGAACCAATAGAGAGAGATTCTGGGGACGCTAACTTTTAACGAATATTTTTGAGTGCCAAGCCAAGCCGATAGCGACATTCTCAAAGTGGCACATTGTAACCGTCTTTCCTTTAACAAAGAAGACAGATCTGTTGACATTAACTTATTCCACAAAGTAACAACCTGACTGTGCTTGGCTCATCTATATATATATATATATATATATATTTATATATATATATATATATATATATATTTATATGTATATATATATATAAATATATATATATATATATATATTTATATATATATATATATTTATATATATATATATATATATATATATTTATATATATATACATATATATATATTTATATATATATATATATATATTTATATGTATATATATATAAATATATATATCTAAATATATATATATATATATATATAAATATATATATATATATATATATATATATATATATATATATATATATAAATAAATAAATATATATATATATATATATGTATATATATATATATATATATATGTATATATATATATATATACATATATATATATATATATGTATATATATGTATATATATATATATATAACTAGTTTAGCTTTTCGATCTCGTGAGATTAAAGCTCTGTTGGTGGACCTTGATGCTTATGGAGGTGTAGACCCAAATGGTATTTTTCCTTTGTTTTTTATAAAGACAGCAGATTTCTTAGCTCCAAAGTTATCTGTTATTTGGCGAAAGTTAGCAAGAAGAGGAGCTTTTAGCACTAGTTGGAGAATTGGTAATGTTACTCTTCTATGTAAATGTGTTTGTGGTAGCTTAAATCCCACTGATTACCGCCCAATTTCCATAACTCCCATATTATCTAAAGTTTTTGAACGTCTTCTGGCAAAACGTCTTAATAGGTTTGCTGAAGGTAATCATCTACTCCCTAGTTTGCAATTTGGTTTTCGTAAAGGCCTTGGAGCATGTGATGCCCTTCTCACAATCTCCAATGCTGTACAGAAATCCCTTGATTGTGGTCGGGAAGTTCATATGATTGGCCTTGATTTTAGTGCTGCCTTTGACCGTGTTAATCATGAGGCCCTTGTTTTCAAACTCAAACAGTTGGGAGTGGGTGGGTCGTTTCTTAGCATTATTATTGATTTTTTAAGTAATGGATCTCAAAGAGTTGTTGATGGGCACCATAGTGATTATAGGAATGTGATATCCGGTGTTCCACAGGGTAGTGTTCTTGGCCCATTACTTTTCATATTATATACACATGACATGTGGTTTGGCCTAGAAAACAAGCTTGTTGCATATGCAGATGATGCTACTCTCTTTACATCAATTCCATCCCCTGTATGTAGATCTAGGGTTGGTGAATCCCTTAATAGAGATTTAGCTAGAATTAGTGCATGGTGCAAATTATGGGGTATGAAGTTGAATCCTAACAAAAATTCAAAGTATGATTGTAAATAGGTCAAGGACGGTGGCTCCTCAACATCCGGATCTCAGTATTGATAATGTTTCTTTAAATATGTATGACTTTTTCAAAATTTTAGGTGTAATTCTCGACAGTAAATTTACTTTTGAGAAACATATAAGGTCTGTGTCTTCTTCAATTGCACAAAAAATAGGCTTATTGAGAAAGTCTTTCAAGATTTTCGGTGATCAATCTATTCTGAAGAAGTGTTTTAATTCTTTCATTCTACCTTGTTTTGAGTATTGTTCTCCTGTCTGGTCTTCAGCTGCTGATTCTCATCTTAATTTGTTGGATAGAAACTTACGGTCTATTAAATTTCTTATTCCTGATCTAGATATTAATCTCTGGCACCGTCGTTCAATTAGTTCATTATGCTTGTTGCATAAGATTTTTCATAACTCTGACCATCCTTTACATTCAGATCTCCCTGGACAATTCTATCCTGTTCGTAATACTAGGCAGGCAGTAAATTCTAATAGCCAGGCCTTCTCTATCACGAGACTCAATACTACGCAGTACTCTAGAAGTTTTATTCCAGCTGTTACCAAGTTGTGGAATGATCTTCCTAATCGGGTGGTTGAATCAGTAGAACTTCAAAAGTTCAAAGTTGGAGCAAATGCTTTTTTGTTGACCAGGCGGACATGAGTCTTTTTATAGTTTATTTATGACATATTTGTTTTTGATGTTGTTAATAGTTTATATATGACATGTTTGTTTTGACGATGTTACTTATTTTAGAATGATTTATTGTTAATTTGTTCTCTTAATTTATTTATTTCCTTATTTCCTTTCTTCACTGGGCTATTTTTCCCTATTGGAGCCCCTGGGCTTATAGCATCTTGCTTTTCCAACTAGGGTTGTAGCTTGGATAGTAATAATAATAATAATAATAATAATAATAATAATAATGTGTTAGGATAGGAAATGAAGTAAACGATTGGTTTCCGGTGAAAGTGGGGCTGAGCCAGGGATGTTTGATGTTGCCGTGGTTGTTTAACTTGTATGTTGATGGAGTGGTGAGAGAGGTGAATGCTCGAGTGCTTGGATGAGGATTGAAACTGGTAGAGGAGAATAACCATGAATGGGAGGTAAATCAGTTGTTGTTTGCAGATGATACTGTACTGGTTGCAGACGAGGAAGAGAAGCTTGGCCGATTAGTGACAGAATTTGGAAGGGTGTGTGATAGATGGAAGTTGAGAGTTAATGTGGGTAAGAGTAAGGTTATGTGATGTACGCGAAGGCAAGGTAGTGCGAGGTTGAATGTCATGTTGAATGGAGAGTTACTTGAGGAGGTGGATCAGTTTAAGTACTTGGGGTCTGTTGTTACAGCAAATGGTGGAGTGGAAGCAGATGTACGTTAGAGAGTGAATGAAGGATGCAAAGTGTTAGGGGCAGTTAAAGGAGTAGTAGAACATAGAGGTTTGGGCATGAAGGTAAAGATAGTTCTGTATGAGAAAGTGATTGTACGAACAGTGATGTATGGATCGGAGTTGTGGGGAATGAAAGTGACGGAGAGACAAAAATTGAATGTGTTTGAGATGAAGTGTCTAAGGAGTATGGCTGGTGTATCTCGAGAAGATAGGGTTAGGAACGAAGTAGTGAGGGTGAGAATGGGTGTAAGAAATGAATTAGCAGCTAGAGTGGATATGAATGTGTTGAAGTGGTTTGGCCATGTTGAGAAAATTCAAAATGGCTGTCTGCTAAAGAAGGTGATGAATGCAAGAGTTGATGGGAGAAGTACAAGAGGAAGGCCAAGGTTTGGGTGGATGGATGGAGTGAAGAAAGCTCTGGGTGATAGGAGGATAGATGTGAGAGAGGCAAGAGAGCATGCTAGAAATAGGAATGAATGGCGAGCGATTGTGACGCAGTTCCGGTAGGCCCTGCTGCTTCCTCCGGTTCCTTGGATGACCGCGGAGGTAGCAGCAGTAGGGGATTCAGCATTATGAATCTTCATCTGTGGTGGATAATGTGGGAGGGTTGGCTGTGGCCCCCTAGAAGTACCAGCCGAACTCGGGTGAGTCCCTTGTCAGGCTAGGAGGAACGTAGAGAGGAGAGTTCCCCTTTTTTGTTCATCTGTTTGATGTCGACTACCCCCAAAATTGGGGGAGGTGCCTTGGTATATATATATACATATATATATATATATATATATATATATAGATATATATATATATATATATATGTGCCTGATGAAAATACGTAGCTAAGGATCTATTGACAATTCTATATCTTGATTCTCAACATATAGTAATTTACCAATGTAATACTGTTTTATCAAACTTGAGGGTATCCGTAACGTACTCCAATCATTATGCTAGTTAATTGATTGATTGACAAAATTTGTCTCAGGAGGCCCATCAGGGACGATGTGCAACTGCCATTAACTGCATAGCTCCACCACGAAGCAAGAGTCAAAGAGGCTGGACAGCAGCAAGTTAGAAGTAAGGAAGCATCAATGGAGGAGGTAAAGTCAAAGGTTATAAAGTGGGTTCAGATACAGGCTGAAGGGATACTTTAAACACCCTTAAGTAATACTTACAATGTATAACATGAGGTATACTGATCGCATCACGTTGAACCACTGGGTGATATTTTTGAGTGAATAAAATTTTAATATGTTTAATATTTTCACAAAGAATTTTTATATCAAAAGACCACGTTTCTTTAACTTCTATAAGCCTTGTAATAATGATAGTAAATGAGCCATCTCTTGTGAAAATTTTCTCTTAATATCCTATAAAAACCCCATAAAACTTAACACAAATGGATGTACTGTAATGTAAAAATTAGAACAGATGAAAAAAATTCTCATAAACAATACTATAAATGATGAAACTGGCCACTTCCTGAAAAATCTCACATTCTCAAAATCCCATGGAACATAATTTTATGGAAACAACCTTAGCTCAATTTCAGTTTTGCCTCATTGTTATCCTTAGCTACAGCCCTTGGTGGAAATGTAGAATTCTACTAGCTTTAGACGCCAATATGGGAAACATTCAGTAAGAAAATAGAAAAGTGAAGTAAAGTCTTTTATGAAAGAGAATTAACAAAATGTTTACAACAATAGGAACGTGACTGTATTAGTGGAGAAATGTAGTAGTAGTGGGAAATGAAGATCAAAGATGAACACAGAAATTAAAGAATAGGAAAACGTTCCTCTTGATAAATTGCCAGTCATCCTTGGGTCTTCGATTGAGTTTGCTCAAGACAACTTTGGGATAAAATAAGATGAAGAGCAAATTAGCAGCAAACTTTGTTTGATTGTACCCATACCCTTGGTATAAAGGCTAACATATTATCCAAGATTCGAGCTCATTGGTTTGATTTCGGAGCGTCCATCTCTGCGAAGAGCTGCTTACCATATCCAAACTGAAGAGACTCTTCAAATAGTAAGTGAACATTTACAGTAGCTACCCACTTGATTGTCAGCTTAAAGTCTAGTATGCTTAATGAAATCACTTATATGAAGAAAGAGCAGAACAAGGCAGACTACTCAGTACACGAGTATGCAAAGAAAAGAGCCGTACCCAGAGAAGGATCCGGCAGCACCATGTATGGCCAGTTATTATAGGATCCTATAACGCTCTTGGGTGGTAGAATCTCAACAAATACAAGACTAAATGAGGGACTCGGACCATGCTGCGCTAGTTAAATACAACTCATCTTTGATAATAGAAAGTACATCGGTGCGAAAAATAGAAGTTAGAAAAAATAAAACGTATAATGATTGAAAAGAAGACATGTGTTGATAATTGGGTAAATTGAGGAGTAACTGATAGTAATTTCTTTCTATATGAATCCACATCTCATCACAAAATGAAGGGCTCTTTGTTGACTGTGCAAATATGAAGGAATGTGTGACTGTGTACTCATCACTGAATGAACTAACATTCTTCGCACATTATTCACCCGAAACAGAGAACTTTATATTACACGATGAGAGACAAAATGAAAATATTCAGAATTATACATCTTTATAGATATGCAAACTATTGAACTAAAAAGATTTCTATATATAGTACACATCACCCAATAATAAGTTTGCTGCAGACTTTTGCTACTGATTGTGTTATCAGTATTAATCTTCAAAATAAAATCTTTTGATAAAACTCAATTAAATTCCCATTAGATACCCGGCTCTCTTTGAACTAACATGAAATTATCATACTATCACATATTGATTTCTTTCATTAATAAACCACATATAATTTAACCCATTACAGTTTCTAAGCTTATTATCATAAGATTCTTTTCTTATAAGAAATTTCTGTTCTCACCGCTCACTTGTTCAACATCATGTCTAAAATTACAAATGTAACGTACAAAAAAAAAAAAGAACAAAATAAAAAATAATGGTCCAAACAAAATTCCCCACAAGGCATAAGTAGAATGCTATTTTCGGGATATCTCTACTGACGGGAAAGTAAATATTTCTCGAAATGAAATACAAGCAATACTATTAGGCTTTTATCTTTGGTCTACACACCAGAGCTTCGGGTCTTATAACCGAAGTATGCAATACACAACGTACCCCATATGTACCCAGCTCAAGTGTGAAGCGCTCTCTTCTGCATGGAGTGGGCACAACCCTTGAGATGTATGCACCATTCACTTAGTCCCCACCCCCTCCATACCCAATGCCAAATACACAAAACCTTCTGTCTTCAGACGTTGTTCACATGTATAGATATACTTAATACGAATCATACTGACTGATTATTGTGATGATATATACAGTATATATATATATATATATATATATGTATATATATACTGTATATATATATATATATATATACACATAAACATGTATATGTATATAGATATACACTTCAATATGAAGGCTATCTCGGAAATTTATTAAAAACTACACACACACACACTCACACACACAAACACACATATACAGAAACACGCACACACACACACATATATATATATTTATATATACATATATGTGTGTATATATATATGTATATATCTATCTATCTATCTATCTATCTATATATATATATATATATATGTGTGTGTGTGTGTGTGTATATATGTATATGTATATGTATATATATATATACATATATATATGTATATAAATATATTCATTTATATATATCTATATATATCTTTATATATATCTATATATATTTATATATATATACGTATATATATATACATATATATATATATATATATGTGTGTGTGTGTGTATATATGTGTGTGTTTGTGTATGCGTGTGTGTAGTTTTTAATCAATTTCCTAGATAGCCTTCATATTGAAGTGTACAGTAATACCAGAGTTCAAGCATTATAATTCTGGATCTATTTATGTATGTATGTATGTATGTATGTATGCATAATCAAATAAATACACAGCTTCCGAAAATATTTTCTAAGCTTCGCAATCTTCTTTTACGATGACTAAATTGAAAAAAAACATGACCATACTCATGATGACCTTTAAGGGAATTCATGATTTTCTTGGAACCCTTTGCAAGGTCATGGTCAACTGCAAAGGCGAAAGAGGCAACATTAATTATATCATATTAAGTAACCTCACGAGTTTTGAATCTCCCTTAAGACGCCAACAGTCAAGCTGAGGGAAAATAAGTTTACTATCATAGAAATGGTGCAATAATAATATCAAACCATGATGATGTCGGGTACACAAATTCTTTCGATAAAAGACTAACTAATTAGAATTTCGGTTGTTAATCTTTTCCCCTTACGGCAGTAGGTTGTTCTGGTAACTGGGTATGTAGCCTATGCACCACAGTTTGCTGCAGCATTCCTGTCTCATCTACAGGGTTTCGTTTCGCTACTTGACATACATGTTTTACTAGTAATCGACCGATTTTAAGGACAGGGTTCAGCTGTTGCAAGTTGGATTCAAATTGGGCAACGATCGAGGTGCTAGCAACCTCATCTTAAACTAATTTATAAGGAATGGAAGGTTAATAGGTTCCAGAGTACAGACGCACAACTCTTAGTAGATAAAAACGTAAGGGTGATTTTATATATATATATATATATATATACATGTATATATAATATATATATATATATATATTTATATGAATAAGCCACATATTATACTACCTTATTATCTGGATTCTCTCTATACCTCAGGTCGTTGTCGTGCCAGTTTCTCGGACCAGGGTTTGATTCCCCGAACGACCAGAAGCTATTATCTTTGAGTTGATTCCCCGTTCGGTCTCTGATCCCGAGGTATAGTGAGAATCAAGATATTAAGGTAGTATAACATATTGCTTATTTGAATATGAAAGCACGTCTAAATGTGCAAAATTGATCGTATGTATATATATATATATATATATATATATATATTCTTCCGAAACTTGCAATCTTTTTCTACGTCTATGCCTCAGTGTGGGGACAGGCACAGCCAAAGCCTTTGCCTGAGAGCAATCTTAAACAATATACTAACGAATTCGGGTACCACAAATTTGGTGAGTCACTTCAAGAAAGGTCGTTGAGTCCGTGCCCCTCCACCCACCACCAACTGTACTCATATCATGAGATACTTAACATATTTCACTGCTAAAGACAGTATCTGTTTCACTTCAAGGATAGACACCATCCCCAAGAATACCAACTCCTACATTATAAAATGATTTTGCAACGCCAACTCTAACAGGGAACGAACCCATGAATAAATCATTGTTTACAATCATTCAACGTATAACGAAATTGTGCAAGGGTACAAATGCATCTCTCTCTCTCTCTCTCTCTCTCTCTCTCTCTCTCTAAGCGGACATTCGCACCAAGTTACCCAGAGGGAAAAAGGACGCATAGCTCCACATTAATTCCGGGTTTCATGGGACATCTCTTTCGTTTCATTCAAACAGAAAAGTTTGGGAAGGTCAGTGAACACCATATGAACCACCTTGATCAGTGAAATTTTTTTTTTTGAACCATTTATCTCTTCTTTGAAACGACTAATCGCTCCATCTTTCATCCATTTGTCACCGAGATAAAGGAATAGTACTCGGGGGAAGAACTATTGAGTAATTCAACTGTTACATCAATCGGAATAGTCTTGGGGAGGTGGGGGGGGGGGGGGGGATGAGAAGATTTGCGGAACAGGATTCTGTATAGCTCGAAGGAGAAGGTTGAGGGTAGGAGAGGTCTCAACTGAAGGCCCACTTCTACTGTAATCGCAATTGACCCATGCATGTGCTCGATACGCATGTATACACACCATGGATGTGCTCCATAATTCTTGGATCGTGTTCTTGCATGCAAGTTCACAGAATCCGGTCACCGAAACCTAGATTTTTTATAGTTACGTGTTCAACGGTATATTAAAAGGAATATCTTATACTTATTGAAGATTAACTAACAAAAATACACAGAAATGATAATATCCGACGCTGAGAATAAAACAAGTCTAGAGCAAAGGATGACTTAGCCGTGATCTGGCACTCGGTGATAGGTCTCTGACCTCCTTAGTGTCATTCGAGTGCAGACATCCACATGCGCCAGGAAAAATGATAAGCAGCAAAAAATTTAAAGTCCCTGTGGCTGGGGCTTAGACCACGACTCTGGCGATATAGAAACGTTGTATTTAAAGATTTCAAGGAAGAAGAAACGCGAAACGTTAACACGGAGACACGGAACTCTTCATTCGATTCGTACAATATCAAGAAATTCAAGTTTTATGTTTGTAGGGAAATTTTGTTTAACCGTAAAATTTTACTTTATGTCTTGAAAATAAGAAAAAAAAAAGATGAAAGAAACTTTAAGAGGCATGTAACTAAATTGAGGGAAAAAACAAGAAAGGTAAATCAGAGAGAGAGAGAGAGAGAGAGAGAGAGAGAGAGAGAGAATACTGCGTAAAATAAATATATGGCACCAGAAGGCAAACTGTGTGTGTGAGAGAGAGAGAGAGAGAGAGAGAGAGAGAGAATACTTCGTAAAATAAATATATGGGGTCGAAAGGTAAATTGAGAGAGAGAGAGAGAGAGAGAGAGAGAGAGAGAGAGAGAATACTTCGTAAAATAAATAAATGGGGTCGAAAGGAAAATTGAGAGAGAGAGAGAGAGAGAGAGAGAGAGAGAGAGAATACTTCGTAAAATAAACAAATGGGGTCGAAAGGTAAATTGAGAGAGAGAGAGAGAGAGAGAGAGAGAGAGAGAGAGAATACTTCGTAAAATAAATAAATGGGGTCGAAAGGTAAATTGAGAGAGAGAGAGAGAGAGAGAGAGAGAGAGAATACTTCGTAAAATAAATATATGGGGTCGAAAGGTAAATTGAGAGAGAGAGAGAGAGAGAGAGAGAGAGAGAGAGAGAATACTGCGTAAAATATATAAATGGGATCGAAAGGTATATTGAGAGAGAGAGAGAGAGAGAGAGAGAGAGAGAGAGAATACTGCGTAAAATATATAAATAGGATCGAAAGGTAAATTGAGAGAGAGAGAGAGAGAGAGAGAGAGAGAGAGAGAGAATACTGCGTAAAATTTATAAATGGGATCGGAAGGCAAGCTGAGAGAGAGAGAGAGAGAGAGAGAGAGAGAGAGAGAATACTGCGTAAAATATATAAATGCGATCGAAAGGTAAATTGGGAGAGAGAGAGAAAGAGAGAATACTGCGTAAAATAAGTAAATGATGTTGGAAGACAAACAGAGAGAGAGAGAGAGAGAGAGAGAGAGAGAGAGAGTATACTGCGTAAAATAAGTAAATGGTGTTGGACGACAAACTGAGAGAGAGAGAGAGAGAGAGAGAGAGAGAGAATACTGCGTAAAATAAATATATGGCGCCAGAAGGCAAACTGTGTGTCAGAGAGAGAGAGAGAGAGAGAGAGAGAGAGCATATTGCTTAAAACCAATAAATGGCGTCGGAAGGCAAGCTGAGAGAGAGAGAGAGAGAGAGAGAGAGAGAGAGTACTGCGTAAAATAAATAAAAGGGGTCGGAAGGCAAGCTGTGGCTTGTATAATGTAAAAATAACTACTGGATCCCATTAAAGAGAAATCTGCTGTCTCTCTGTAATTCAGCAAGGTTAAAAAACAATTTGGCATCAAAAGAAGAGTAATTAGATGTAATGAAAGGGAAGCAGCGAAGAAAAACAGCACGGACGAAGCCTCGTACGCGACCAAACCCAAAATGATAAAGCTTAGCTGCTAAGCTACTATGATTTTACAAAGCCTCTACAAATGACTCTAAGCTTCTGTAAAGGCTTTCATATGTATATGACGACGATATGCAATGAGTATAGAGGAGTTTATTATAGTTCCTTACTTCGGCATCATCATGTCAGAAAAAATCAGAGAAACTGTAATGTTAGCATTAAAAGGAAACGTAAGGGGGATATTCAGGCTTCTTCGAGTAAAAGAAGTAAAAAGAAACGAATAGCATTAATGTTCATCACGTGTAACACATGACCGAAGTGTCAGTGGGAGGCAATTTGGTTTTCAATGATAATCATTGTGATTGATATCTGAAAACTGACGTGGTAGCAACCATGGTCATTGACGCTCAAAATCTGTTCTAAACTAAAAATAAATGAATATGTATATAAAAAAAAAACACTTTCACTGTTGATGGATTTAGATAAATAGTCTTTTTGATAGATATATCCATCTAATAAAGAGTTCAAACACCTTACACTATAGAAATTCTTAACATTTCCACTCAAGTTTTACAACTGAAGTTTCTCAAAAGGTCCTAGGAATGTTGTAAAAGTAGTCCTCACTCACGGATTTTCCCCTTACATGTAAATAAATTGGATGGATCTATTGCATTTGTACGATATCCCAGCGCTGAATGGACCGGGGCCTCAGCCCCAACGTGCAAGTGTGAGAAACTCGCATTTGAATGCTATTATTATTATTATTATTATTATTATTATTATTATTATTATTATTATTATTAGCCAAGATACAGCCATGGTTTACAAAAACTGATTATTACAAGTCAAAACAGTAACATTGTAAGAATAGATCAGTCATATACCATATAAACCACAAAATGAGGCTACTTCTGAAGTTCCACTTATTGAACTGGCTGGTTAGGATGATCATTCCACTGTAATCACAGCTGGAATAAAACTTCTAGAATACCTTATAGTATTGTGCCCATGATGAAGAAGGCATGGCTGTTAGAATTAACTGCAATTCTTAGTACTATATACAGTCAGGGAAGATCAGAGCGCACGAGAAGATCTGAATTAAATAGCGACGGTGCCAGGGATTAATATCAAGATAAGGAATAAGAAATTTAATAAACGAAAAGTTTTTGACCAACAAATTAAGATGAGAGTTAGCAACTGAAGATCATACAGGCGAACAATACTCGAAACAAGGTAGAATGAAAGAATTAAAACGTTTCTTATGGATCACAAATATAATTTTAAATGGGTTGCATATAGTCAAATATAGGATACTTTGTCAATACAAAGATCTAGAGTTTTGTTTGGGTTCCCCTTCATGTCCCCATAATTGGAAACATGCTTTAATTTTAGCTAGTTGTCTATTAAGGGATTCTGCAACTAATGGTCTATATTCTAGAGAAGGAATTGATGTACAGAAAGTAACATCATCTGCAAATACAATGAGCTTGTTACCAGGCTCAATCACCTATTCTGCATAAATAGTATGAAAAGTAGTAGTTAACAGAAGGGTGGGCTATAAGATGGAAGAAAAGAAGAGGAAATGGAAGTAGAACCTTACTGTTTTGGACGGAAACACCTGTTGGATTAACATATCTATTTATACGGAAATCTAAAGGGTACCTGACACTTGCATGCATTCGTGGCACGCACTGGCACGCATTGATGCGCGAACTCGCGTGAAAGAGCCGTGAAAATGTCGTGAACAGTGCGGGAACTCGCGTGCCAGAGCGTACCATGCGTGCCATGCGCGCCCAGAACTTTGAAATGTTTAAAGTTTGTGGCACGCATTGGCACGCACTAAATGGCCGTGAAATAGTCGTGAACGATGCGCCAACTGGAGTGAACTGGAGTGAACAGTGTGGGAACTGGCGTGAACTGGAGTGAACAATGCGGGAAGTGGCGTGAACTTTATAATGAAGAGAAACAAAAAGGAAACGAAAAAATTAATGAAAAGGAAAGAAAAATAAACCTAATAAATTTTTATATTTGCTGTTTTAATGTGAAAAAAAATGATATCCTATTTCAAACTATTTCTTTAACTTTATAATGAAGAGAAACAAAAAGGAAACGAAAAATTTAATGAAAAGGAAAGAAAAATAAACCTAATAAATTTTTATATTTGCTGTTTTAATGTGAACAAAAATTATATCTTATTTCAAACTATTGCTATAACTTTATAATGAAGAGAAACAAAAAGAAAACGAAAAAATTAATGAAAAGGAAAGAAAAATAAACCTAATGAATTTTTATATTTGCTGTTTTAATGTGAAAAAAAATTATATCTTATTTCAAACTATTTTTATAACTTTATAATGAAGAGAAACAAAAAGGAAACGAAAAAATTAATGAAAAGGAAAGAAAAATAAACCTAATAAATTTTTATATTTGCTGTTTGAATGAAAAATAAAATGATGTCTTATTTCAAACTATTTCTATAACTTTATGATGAAGAGAAACAAAAAGGAAACGAAAAAAATTAATGAAAAGGAAAGAAAAATATAAACCTAACAATTGTTTATATTTGCTGTTTGAATGTAAAAATAAAATGATGTCTTATTTCATGCACACACTTATTTTCCTCTATTACCAATCAAGACCCAAAACTTTTGTTTTAAATAAAAATGAACTGAAAAATAAACCCAAGAAATTTTTAAGTTTGCTGTTTGAATGTAAAAATAAAATTATGTTTTATTTCATCAACATACTTATTCTTCTTTATTACCTTAAAATGAAGAGCAAAACCAATTTTTTCTGTTTGCTGTTTTAATGTAAAAATAAAATGATTTCTTATTTCAACACACTTTTTTCTCTATTACCTTAAAATCAACAGCCTAAAAACTTTTCATGTTTGCTGCTTTTAATGTTAAAATAAAATGCTTTCTTAATACTTGTACATATTTTATGTCTGCTATTTATGTGTAAATCAAATGCTTTCTTATTGAAACAAAAATAAAGGGCAACAAAAAATACAAACGAAAAAGATACGTTTCCTCTCCTCAATGCAATGGTGTCTCTGACAGAAAGCATTGTTGTCTCTTCCGAAGCCAATCCAAGAATGTCCTCGCGTTGGAGAAGCCCCGTTTTTATATGGAGTGGCCAATTCGTGAACTGGCGTGAACTGGCGTGAACGATGCGGAAACGATGCGGAATGATGAGTGAACTCGCGTGAACGTGTCGTGAACTTCTCGTGAACTACGCGTGCCAATTCGTGCCATCGCGTGAACGCCGCGTGAACGATGTGCGAACTGGAATGAACTGGTCGTGAACAGTGCGGGAAAAACACCATTGTGGCATGCACTGGCGCGCATCAATGCGTGCCAGTGCGTGGCAAAAATGCGCGCAAGTGTCAGGCAGGCTTTACATATATCCACTTCTTACCAACAGAAAGTCAGATGGAAACATTTATATCTGTACACCTGATAAACTTTTGAAATATGCTTTATTTACAGGAATAGAACCTTTTTCATCTTCTGAATTGGAAGATTAAAATCACTCCTTTTTTTAATATTTTCGGTTATTCCTGGAATAAACACAAATATCTTCAACATCATCTTGTGTTTGTTGGTAAATCCTTTTCAATGTACTCTACGGGAGATCGTGCTTTAGTGAGCAGAATGACGATGGGAGATGCTGGGAAACCGTTCTTATAATACTTCCTCCAAAATGAGACTCAAGTGATTGAAACGTCCTCTGGAACGCATACTGGTTTAAGCCTGTTGCATACGCAGATGATGCCACACTCTTTGCATCAATTCCATCTCCTGTATGTAGAGCTGGGGTTCCTGAATCCCTTAATAGAGATCTCGCTAAAATTAGTGCATACTGTAAATTATGGGGCATGATGTTCAATCCTGACAAAACTCAATCCACACTATACTGTTCTACTCAACATATGTCGTTATATTCATGGTACAATAACAGCGAAGTGATTTACTGTAAGGTACTGTACTTCACGTGGAAGCGTAATAATGTAGATATTTGATTTTAATAAAATAATAGTAGGCTGTAAGTGCACCTTCATGGTCGGTATGTGTATAGGGAACATATGTCACTTTACATGGATAAAAATCAGGCCTGCTCTTATGTCGGGTCTCATGAAACCAAGTATCTACATGGGGTGGAGTATTACTATATATATATATATATATATATATATATATATATATATATATATATATATGTATATGTATATATATATATATATATATATATATATATATATATATATATAAATATATACATACATTTACAATATATATATATATATATCCGGTGTTCCACAGGGTAGTGTTCTTGGCCCATTACTTTTCATACTATATACACATGACATGTGGTTTGGCCTAGAAAACAAGCTTGTTGCATATGCAGATGATGCTACTCTCTTTGCATCAATTCCATCCCCTGAATGTAGATCTAGGGTTGGTGAATCCCTTAATAGAGATTTAGCTAGAATTAGTGCATGGTGCAAATTATGGGGTATGAAGTTGAATCCTAACAAAACTCAAAGTATGATTGTAAGTAGGTCAAGGACGGTGGCTCCTCAACATCCGGATCTCAGTATTGATAATGTTTCTTTAAATATGTATGACTCTTTCAAAATTTTAGGTGTGATTCTCGACAGTAAATTTACTTTTGAGAAACATATAAGGTCTCTGTCTTCTTCAATTGCACAAAAAATAGGCTTATTGAGAAAGTCTTTCAAGATTTTCGGTGATCAATCTATTCTGAAGAAGTGTTTTAATTCTTTCATTCTACCTTGTTTTGAGTATTGTTCTCCTGTTTGGTCTTCAGCTGCTGATTCTCATCTTAATTTGTTGGACAGAAACTTACGGTCTATTAAATTTCTTATTCCTGATCTAGATATTAATCTCTGGCACCGTCGTTCAATTAGTTCATTATGCATGTTGCATAAGATTTTTCATAACTCTGACCATCCTTTACATTCAGATCTCCCTGGACAATTCTATCCTGTTCGTAATACTAGGCAGGCAGTAAATTCTAATAGCCAGGCCTTCTCCATCACGAGACTCAATAATACGCAGTACTCTAGAAGTTTTATTCCAGCTGTTACCAAGTTGTGGAATGATCTTCCTAATCGGGTGGTTGAATCAGTAGAACTTCAAAAGTTCAAAGTTGGAGCAAATGCTTTTTTGTTGACCAGGCGGACATGAGTCTTTTTATAGTTTATTTATGACATATTTGTTTTTGATGCTGTTAATAGTTTATATATGACATGTCTGTTTTGACGTTGTTACTGTTTTTAGAATGATTTATTGTTAATTTGTTCTCTTTATTTATTTATTTCCTTATTTCCTTTCCTCACTGGGCTATTTTTCCCTGTTGGAGCCCCTGGGCTTATAGCATCTTGCTTTTCCAACTAGGGTTGTAGCTTGGATAGTATATATATATATATATATATATATATATATATATATATATATATATATATATATTTGTATACATATATATATATATATATATATATATATATATATATACAGTATATATATATATATATATATATATATATATATTTATATATATATATACATATATATATATATATATATATATATATATATATATATATGTATATGTATATATATGTATATATATATAATTAAATATATATATATATATGTATATAAATCTATATATATATATATATATATATATATATATATATATATATATATATATATATGTATATATATGTATGTATATAATTAAATATATATATATATATATATATATATATATATATATATATATATATATATATATATGTATATATATGTATGTATATAATTAAATATATATATATATATATATATATATATATATATGTATATATTTGTAATTTTTATAGATTGAGTATGAACATGGGAATGTTCGAAACGTTTCAAAAATAAATCATTACATTTTAATGATGTATTATAGACCCTGCTGCACACCATACAGTGTCTTCACTTGTAATCCTTATATATATATATATATATATATATATATATATATATATATATATATATATATATATATATATAAATACATATATATATATATATATATATATATATATATATATATATATATATATATACATGAATGGGAGATTGTATATCTCTTCTTTATTTGATGTGATATTGAGTCTTTTCTTCTTCTTTACTTTTATAAAAATAGTCTGGAGTCTTCTAACGTTTGGTATACTCTCATAAAATGATCAACTAGTGAATTAATCATTAATTTTTAACTCATGTGGATAATTTCAAGCAATTTTATGAACTTTCTTCTAAATGGCAGAAGATGATCATGACTGACGTCGAGCTGCATTAATTGCTCATCGAAATTGTGCTCTGCATGTCTTGTAGATGATGATAATTTGTTCAGGCCAATCTCTGTGGCTTCTTGTTAATGGAATTCTAGTAGATCTGTGTTACAACTCAATATCATGCGACCACCAAGGGACTGGTGGCTGACAGAGTAGACCGGTCGATTTTGGAATTGAATGCACTCTACTTGTATGAAGAATTCCAAATAGTAAACCAATGGCATCATCAACATTTTTTTTATTTGTTAGCTTCACTCAATTTTTGCCATTTGACTTTATCCAAGCACCTTCGAGGTGATCAATATTCAGGTAGACCATTGTTAGTTATAATTACTATTGGCCCATGATCACATGTATAACAATCATCCAATGTTATTCAGTGAAAGTCAGCCAGAGACTTAGAGCTTGCTATTGAAAGATCTATTCATGGCAAAGTACCTATCTGGATATGGAAGTGAGTGGGCTTCTCTGTGTTTAGAACCCGAATATCTTCATTAGGTCATTAGGAGGTAAACACAGTGAACGTATGGTATATTTACCATTTAGATCTACTTGGACTGCTATTACTGGTATACTAGTATACAGATTTAAATGTAATTGGTGAATGTCGCGACGAACATACACAAGACTTCCACCATGACTTCTTCCCTGAAGATTAAATGGTGTTCTGTAATTAATGCATTCTTTAAGACAAGGAGTAAAAACATTTAACATTCTTTCTTGTGGACATACAACTAAAGTATATTGGTCATGAAATATGAGCTTCAGCTCTTCAAATTTAGCCCGAAGAGACCATCATAGTTCCGCAGTAATAATGAAGAAAAAAAAAAGTTTAGGTCTTGGTAAGCTTTATTTGATATTTTTCATTGCATTTTTATTTATTTGTCGAAGAAGATAGTGAACCTCTAGATTAACATTTGATATGTTTAATTTTTAGAAGATTCATCATCATTTTCAGATAAAATGTCGTACCTTTTTACTTTAGGTAATATTGCATTTCTCGTTGGAGGGGAGAGGGATAGTGGTCTCCCTCTTTTCGAATTGAAATATGGAAAGCTTTCAGAATTATGTACCTCTATTAAGACAGATTGCATCCAATAGCTCTCTAGTATAGGAGTCTTCCCCTAATTCTGGCAATGATGCTACCCGAGATGAAAACCTTGGGCTGTTCATCTGAGATGTGGCAGGTTTAGAGGAAGGAGGTGATACCTTTTTGATGGAAGACATCGAATCTAAATTATGAGACATGGTAATAACCTTAGAAGGTGATTCAGCAAGAGGGTGCCTTACATTATCTGGTCTAGGTGGCGTAACAATTCTCTCTGAATTTCCTGCACCCTTAGATTTTAAGGCCTTGGTGTAACTTTTATTTTTGCTTAGAAGTTGCCTAGCATATCCCACACTGATATGCTCTGTATCTGAATTCTCAAACAGCTGCTTCCTCCATTTCATATGAAGGACATTTCTTATTAGTTGCTTTGTGATTCTGGCTACACTTAGTGCACTTTGTAATAGAAGTGCAGGGTTCATGCTCAGGATCCAAACAATTATTTCAGACTTTTTCTTCTTGTATATTCTAGATCAAGTGTGGGGAAACTACGACCCGCTCGCCGCAAAGATAAAGTTATTTACTCACATAATTTTTGGACAAAATACCAGTAAAATTGAAGAAAAAAATAGCCACGCAACACCAAATAGTATTGTGGAACAAAGACACAGTTACTAGAGAAAATATGTACAACAGTTTCATCAACAGTCTAATCAGGTCTGGATTTAGCCAGGATAAACTTGCAAGTATTACAACTGATAGTGCTCTTTCAGTTCAGGGATTGTGAAGTTGATAAAGGATAAAATCAAAGAAAATTTTCCACTGCAGAGTGTGTTATCTTTTCATTGCATCATACATAAAAAACTTCAGTAAGCCGTTTTTAAAATTCAAATATGTCATGGATCCAGTGGTGCGTGCAGTGAATTCAACAAGAGCATGGGGACTGAAACAGGCAATTCCAAAGTTCTTGGAAGACGTCCAGGCCGATTTTACTGATGTACTGAAGCACACAAATATCCACTGGTTAAACATGAAGAAAGTACTAAAGAGAGTGAGAGACCTCATAGCAGAGGTGGCATGTTATTCAATATGAAAGACATTTCTTGTGACTTTTCAAAAGAAATGGAGAGTGACCAATGGGTCTGTGATTTTGCATTTGCTTTGGACATGAGGCAAAAGTTCAGTGAACTAAACACAAAACTACAAGGCAAATGTGTATTTGCTCATAAATTGTACCTGGAAGTGAAAGTCTTTCAATCAAAACTTAAACTTTTTGCCAAGCAGCTGAATGAGCAAAATTTTGTTCATTTCCCTCTGTTGAAAACACAAGCGATTACACAAGTATTATCAGACAGGTACAGTTCCCAGTTGATGGCTTTAAAAGAGGAATTTAGGAGAGTACTTGATGATTTCAAGGTAACTGAAGGGCAGTTCGACTTGATTTCATACATCTCTATCCTCAGGAAAGTTTAAAATTCTGAAAAAAATGCAAGAAAGACGTTTGTGTTGTTTGCATCAAGTTAAATTTGTTTGCAAGCTTCTCTATAATGAAAGTTAACATGTAAAAGAACAGATCACTTCTCATATTTAAATCTTCAGTCTCTGTTGAGGATCAGCAAAAGCAAGGTGACACCTAATTTTAACAAACTGGTAAATAAACGCAGTCATGCATCATTTTCATTGACATTGTTCTGTTACCTAGTAAGTTAACTTTTTTTTTTTTTCTTAAATAAATGTGTTTCATGTGAAGTTTCTACTTTGAAATGCTAATTTAAAAAATGGCTATTTTTTCTTTAAAGACCTTTTGTTTTAGCTGTTTTAGATATTAACTATTTTACTTAATATCTATACGGCCCTTTAAATTTGTGATTTTCTGAATGTGGCCCATGCACTAAAAAGTTTGCCCATTCCTGCTTTAGATCGATGTCCAAATTTAAAGCAATTGTAACACTGTAAAGGTTTCTGTTGATAAAGGCAATTTTGGGGTCTATAGGCCCATTTTCATTCCAATCAATAGGGCTATATGTATCAAGGTTTCCTGGAGCAGTATTGCATAGTGCTTTGGTAATCTCGCAATTATTAATTTTCATTTTTAAGATTTAACAAATTGCTTCAAAAGCCTCTTCATGATTATTTAATCAGATCTATGTTTCTCATTTTCCATCTTCTTCCCTGAGATTCATATTTACTTAGTAATATTACCATAAGGCTTAAAAGTCTTCCATATTGTTATATAATGACAAGTTATTGGTAAATCACATATATGAATGACTTTCAATTTCCTCACATTTCCATCACTTTTTTGTACATTTGAACAGCAGTCATTTTTAATTTCAATGTTGCAAATAGAATTTTCCATATCTAAACAGGTAGAGGTTACCAACGGTCTCTGGGGTTCGCCATTTGATCCAAGGGCATGGGAACAGTAGGTTTACTCATTATCTTTTTAACGGGAGGGAAGAGGGAGTGACAATTATGAAAAAGCTTAAGGAGAAGAAACTGTCTGAAGTCCTAAGGAAGAATCCATTAACCTTTCATCTCTACCAATGACACCTGTGAGAGCTGACTCTCATATGTCCACTCCCTATCCTACCACAATGGGATGGTACCACTATGATTAGAAAGGCTCAAGTGTATGAAGAACTCGCTTGAGGGGACTGTGAGCATTTCAAGAATACAATCATCCTCACTTTAATCTTGATGGCAGGCAAACCAGACAGAATGTCGAGTCCTATCTCTGAGAAACCTGACCCACCCCTGGGAGGGCCAAATTCCAGCGTGAGGAAAGTTCCGCATGCCAGTATGGGAATAGTAAAACACCTATGGTCCAAACATTATTGGGTGGATGCAAGACTAACAGAGCTCTCACAATTGGTTTAAAAAAAAGTCCAATCTTGGATAGGGCGTTCCCTCATAAAAAATATGTACACAGTGAAAAGGTTAAGAGAGTTTTGACGGCAAGGATGGAGACAGTTGATACATATGAAGGGTTATGAAGCAATAATAGCTAGTAGAAACATTATGAGAGAAATTCAGAATCCAACTGAGGAAAAAATTAATTAATCCCCTGTTACGATCCCGTAATAGTTTGTAAGAAATAATTCTTTCCAAAACTACTGCTTTGGGTTATTTCATATTCTTCAGATACCGTAGTTCCCTAATCATATGTCAATATTACTGTTACAGCAGGTGACGTTGGAGGCGTGAGGTGTACTTCAGGCGGGACACGGAACTTTGCAGTAGACGAGAGTGGACGTTTGTATAGCTGTGCGTTGTGAGTGCGATTATGGCTATACTTCGGTGATCGTCCTGGGTATCGTGCATCGTTGGCTACGAAGGTAGCGAGTTTATTTAGAAAGCGCGCTTTGTGGAAGCTGAATGCTTCAATGGACTTGCACGGTATAGGTTTCCGGACGATATAGTTGATGAGGATTTGCCTCAATGAGGAAGTTAGCCCTGTTGACTGTTGGTAGCAACGATGTGTTATGTCCCTCTTGCAGATGTTCTCGTGGGGTGTCCCCCTGATCATTTGGATCAGTATTATTAATTACATAATACTTGCCTCACCTCCGTTTAAGAAACTGTAACTTACAGAATTTCATTAACTATTGTAACTTTCAATTGGATTGTTTGTAACTTTTTTCATTACTTCCTTTATACGTTTATGGGTTCTTTTTTTGTTAATAATTATTTAAAATGTTTTGGTATGTTTTATTATTCCACTCTAATGTCTCTGCTGAAGATCATTATTATTAAAGCTCAAGCTATATATGTATAAAGTGATAAAAGGTCAATAAATTAAATATGTTATGTGCCGGAATCTGTCGGCAATAAACTTTTAAGTATTTAAGAATTGGTCCGTAACATATTTTTGGCATCCTCAGCGGGATCTTCAGCAGTGTCATTGGGTTGGATTGTGTAATTAATGGTAAAAACATGGAAATTGAAACTACTGATGATGCCGCTCGTTTTCTTAGTAGAGACAATTGGCGTAGTAAATTGTTTACTACTAAAAAGTCGGAACTGCTGGTTGTGTCGGATTATTTAGAGTTGGATTTTACGCTTAGTAGTACTAATGATGACATAAGGAAAGGTATTATAGCGCATCTTGTTCCGGATGGAGTGGACGTTGATTTCAAGCTTTTGGAAGAAGAAATTGACGAAGACTGTGAGGTAGTGAAGCTTCGACTGAAACTGGATTTGAAAAAACTCGAGTTTGAAGATGAACAGAAGCGGCGTGAACATGAACTTAGTATGAAGCAGTTAGAAAATGAACAGCAGAAACGTGATCATGAGTTGGAGTTGGCCAATCTCCCATTTCTGGTAATGAAGATTCCCGTATGTTGAAGTACGTACCAAAGTTTGACGAGAGTGACGTCGTAGAATTTTTCATATCTTTTGAGAAGGTAGCGGCAAATTTCAATTGGAGTGAGGATAAGTGGGCATTCATAGCTCAGACTGCTTTCTCCGGGAAGGCCCTAAAGGCTTGGGCTTCTCTGTCGTTAGAAGATAGTAAAGATTATGCTAAAGTGAAAGAAGCCATTTTAAGGATTTATGAGATGGTTCCTGAAGCCTACAGAGTAAAGTTTCGTGACAGTCGAAAATCCTCCAATCAAACTTTCGTGGAGTTTGCTCGTGAAATGGAGAAACATTTTGAAAATTGGTTGAGATCCAGCGATGTCAAGAGTGAGTATGCTAAATTGTGTCAGTTAATGTTATTGGAAAATTTTAAGCACAATTTGCCTAAAGACCTTTGCATTTTCTTAGATGAAAAGAAAATTGACGATTTAGCGAGTGCTGCTCGGTTAGCTGATGGGTATGTGATAACACATAATAGTTATTCTAAGCCTGCTGCTAAAGGTAAATATAATACTTGTGAAACTGTTAAATTGCCTACAGGGGTTAACGTAACTTCTAATGATGGTAATCAATTTAAGAGTAGTCCTGCTTCTCCCCAAAAGCATTTTAAATCTAAGCACCAGGGCAGGGTAACTTGCTTTTGTTGTGGTAAAAATGGGCATATAGCTACTAAGTGTCCTAAAAGGGATTCTGCCATGCTCGTTAATAATAAACAGGTAGTGGATGACGACTTTAAGTGGTTTAAATCTCAAGGTAAAATCAGCACACTTGAAAGTTGGCAAGAGTGTCATAATGTCAATGTACTTAGAGATACAGGGTCTTCTCAATCTTTAATTCTACGGAAAGCCATTCCAGTGGGCAGTATGTGGTTAAATGAGCATAAGCTTATTAAAGGTGTTGGAAACAAGTGGATATCTTGCCCGGTAGTTGAACTGTATTTTTTTTCAGACATTGTTGCCAGGGAGGCTAAGTTTGCGGTTGTTGATACTCTCCCCATACCTGAGGTTGATGTTGTTTTGGCAAATGATCTTGCTCAAGGTAAAGTAAGTTGTAATCCGACAGTTTTTGCCAATCCACAGGTGTTAGTACCTAAACCTGAAACTGTGCTTGTGACAACTAGGTCAGGCAAAAGTACCGATTTTGAAGTTGAGCATCCTGATTTGGAGAGTTTGTTTAATGCAGATTCATTAGATCACGTAAGTAACAATAAATCTGTTTGCTCTGAAGAAGTAATGAATTGGAATAGAGATGACTTAGTAAAGGTTCAAAATGAAGACATTGAGATTAAAAATATTAAAGTTAAGTTGAAAGAGGTAAAGGAGTAGATTATGAAGTGGATAATGAAGTTCTCTATAAAGTAATTGTTCCTATTCGGAAACGAGAGGGAAATCTGTTGAAGTATAGGGTAATTGTTGTACCTTCTAAATTCAGAAATGGTATATTAAGAAAAGCTCATGATGATTTGTTTGCTGGTCACTTGGGTATTACTAAAACCTTTGATAGGGTTAGGAAAAATTTCTATTGGAAAGGTCTGAAAAGAGATGTCAAGAAATATTGTAAGACGTGTCACCAGTGCCAAATTTCTGGTAAGCCTAATATGGTAATTCCTAAGGCTCCCCTTTCTCCCATTCCTTCTTTAGGAGAACCCTTCGAGCATGTAGTCATTGATGTTGTGGGTCCCTTACCTCGTTCGAAAGTAGGGTCTGAGTATGTATTAACTATCATAGACAGGTTAACCAGATATCCCGAGGCTATCCCTCTTAAGTCCCAGAAAGCTAGGGTCATTGCCAAACATTTGATCACTTATTTTTCTATGTTTGGTCTTCCTAAAACCATCCAGTCTGATCGTGGAACTAATTTTTTATCTAAACTATTGCTGCAGCAATTTAAGAATTTTGGAATTGAACATAAACCTTCTACTCCATACCATCCAGAGTCACAGGGAATTGTAGAAAGATTCCACCAAACTTTGAAGGCAATGATTCGGAAGATGTGCAATGAAAAGAGGAGGTTAATTCGAAATGTGTAACTTCGGAGAAAGAATTTGCTTGGCCGGGTAATAATTCTGTTTTGTTACCTAATGTGTGTAGAAGTCCTATCCTGAGTACTAACCAAATTAATGGATTACTGAAAGTGTTAATGAAGTTTCCCGAGACTGTCAGAGATACACCAGGTAGGACCACTTTAGTACAGCACGATGTTGAATTAGAGAGTGAAACGCCAATTAAGCAAGCCCCTTATCGCTTAAATCCTGTTAAGAAAGAATTTGTTGAAAAGGAAATAAACTATTTTCTAACTAATAATTTAATTACACCCAGCAGCAGTTCGTGGAGCTCACCAGTTGTAGTTGTTGCAAAGGAGAATGGACAAAGTCGATTATGCATTGATTATCGCAAGGTCAACAAAGCAACAAAGGCAGATTCTTTTCCTATCCCGCGTGTTGACGATTGCATTGATAAGGTAGGAAATTCAAAGTTCATTACGAAAATTGATCTCCTAAAAGGATATTACCAGGTCCCTTTGAGTAATCGAGCAAAAGAGGTATCGGCGTTTGTGACAGCTGATGGTTTGTATCAATTCGAAGTGATGCCCTTTGGCATGCGGAACGCTGCTGCCACTTTTCAACGATTAATGGCCATGGTTACTCGGGGAATAAAAAATTGTGTTGTTTATATTGATGATATCATCGTTTATTCTAATGACTTTGAAACCCATCTGGTGATTTTGGAGGAATTGTTAACTGCTCTGTCCAATGCTGGTTTGGTGATTAATCTCAGTAAGTCTGTCTTTTGTGAAGCTACTGTAACCTTTTTGGGTCATGTAGTTGGGAAAGGTCAAGTACTTCCTAAAGAGGTTAATGTTGCAAAGATTAAAGAATTCCCTGTACCTTCATCAAAGAGAGAATTGCAGAGATTCTTAGGAATGGCTGGTTACTACAGCCGTTTCGTTGCTAATTATTCAGATGTTGTTGCACCTTTAACCAACTTGTTGAGAAAGCATTCCAAATTCGTGTGGGATGACAAATGTAAAGAGTCATTTGAAATAGTTAAATGTGTATTGACTTCTAGTCCCGTTCTCAGGGCACCAAACTTTGAACTTCCTTTTAGCCTTGCGGTAGATGCCTCGGATCAAGGGGTAGGTGCTGTTCTGCTGCAGGTGTGTGAGGATGGAGTAAGTCATCCGATTTCATATTTTTCTAAAAAATTGAATAAGCATCAGGTTAAGTATTCAGTGATAGAAAAAGAGGCTCTTGGTCTTATATTAGCTCTTCTGCATTTCGAAACATATATTAGTGCTCAGAGTGGTAAAGTTATAGTATATACAGATCACAATCCACTGAAATATATCCAGCAGTTCAATGATAAAAATCGTAGACTTACCCGCTGGGCAATGTTTTTGCAGGATTATAATTTGGAAGTTATTCACATTCCTGGCAAAGATAATAATATACCAGATGCCATGTCTAGAATGTAATGATGTTATCCTGCATGTTTGCTTTGTATATGTAATTAATCTGCTTGCTTTTTTATTGAGAATTTTGTAAGGTTCCCTATGTTTTGTTTAGTCTGTAGATTGTATACTTTGCTTGACTATTGTAAAGGAATTATTGTGTGCCACTTTGTTTTTCTTTGTGGAGATAAGGTTTGGAAAGAAATCTGCGGGTTATATTGCTACTAAGATTATTTTGCTTGCTAGCATTCACTTTAATAAAATCAATGTGATTTTTTGTTAAGGGTGGGGGTGTTACGATCCCGTAATAGTTTGTAAGAAATAATTCTTTCCAAAACTACTGCTTTGGGTTATTTCATATTCTTCAGATACCGTAGTTCCCTAATCATATGTCAATATTACTGTTACAGCAGGTGACGTTGGAGGCGTGAGGTGTACTTCAGGCGGGACACGGAACTCTGCAGTAGACGAGAGTGGACGTTTGGATAGCTGTGCGTTGTGAGTGTGATTATGGCTATACTTCGGTGATCGTCCTGGGTATCGTGCATCGTTGGCTACGAAGGTAGCGAGTTTATTTAGAAAAGCGCGCTTTGTGGAAGCTGAATGCTTCAATGGACTTGCACGGTATAGGTTTCCGGACGATATAGTTGATGAGGATTTGCCTCAATGAGGAAGTTAGCCCTGTTGACTGTTGGTAGCAACGATGTGTTATGTCCCTCTTGCAGATGTTCTCGTGGGGTGTCCCCCTGATCATTTGGATCAGTATTATTAATTACATAATACTTGCCTCACCTCCGTTTAAGAAACTGTAACTTACAGAATTTCATTAACTATTGTAACTTTCAATTGGATTGTTTGTAACTTTTTTTCATTACTCCTTTATACGTTTATGGGTTCTTTTTTTGTTAATAATTATTTAAAATGTTTTGGTATGTTTTATTATTCCACTCTAATGTCTCTGCTGAAGATCATTATTATTAAAGCTCAAGCTATATATGTATAAAGTGATAAAAGGTCAATAAATTAAATATGTTATGTGCCGGAATCTGTCGGCAATAAACTTTTAAGTATTTAAGAATTGGTCCGTAACATCCCCAGTTCAAGAGCCCTCTTGTATGTCACAAGGCTTCAGCATGGAAATAATATGCAGTGCCAAAGCCCAGTGACTACATCAATACATTCTTTCATTAAGAAGGCGACAATTAATGAAAAAAGGTGTGATATTAAAAACATATGCCATTCAGCTGGTAGTGAAGTTTTGGGACATGCAGTTACCAGGAGAAAGCCATGGATATCAAATGATACTTGGGGAACTATAAAAAAGGAGACAGAGACATAAATTGACTGATTAAGTTCTCGAGGAAGTAATGAAATTTACAATGTAGAGCATGCTAATTATTCCAGTATTGATAGTGAGGTCAAAAGAAAAGCTAGGAATTATTAGAGAGAATATTCAGTCAGGAAAGCAGATGAGGCTGACAAAGATATTAATTTATGGAGTGGCTATGGTATGAGAATCCTCGTAGAATTATTAATGAAATCTGTACGGTGGCAAGGAACAAGAAGCCTATACCCATCAAAAAGTGAGATGGATATGTTATAACAACAAAAGATGAAGAAAGGCAACGTTGGATGGAACAATTTAATGAGCTAATAAATAGAAGAAATGAAGGGAATTATTTGATAGATATACCTGGAACTAAGGAGGACCTTGATGTGCCATTAAATAAATTCTGTGTCTTTGAAGTCGAATCTATTATTAAAAAACCGAGGATATCGAAATCCCTTGGATAGGATGGAATAACTGCTGAGATGATATTGGCCGAAAATGAAGAGACCCTCAGAATACTTACAAGATTATTTTGTAAAATGTGACATGAAGAGGCAAAACCTTATAAATGGGAGTGTTGATGAACATAGCAAAAAAGGAGACCTGATTGATTACAATAATTACAGAGGCATAACACTTATGCCGGTTGTCATAAAAATATATAGTATGCTTATCCTAAAGAGACTAGAAGGAAAGATTGATGAAAAGTTGAGAGATGAACAAGCAGGATTTAAGAAAGGTACTGACCAAATTCTAATTTTAAGACATATTGTACAGCAATGTGTAGAATATAGAAATTAACTTTTGATGGTATTTGTGAAATATGGAAAAGCCCTTGAAAATGTACACTTGCTAATTTTGGGGAGATTCCTGCGTTATTGAGGAATTCCCCTTAAATATTTAAATTTAATTAAATCTGCTCATGAGCATAGAAAGTGTAAAGTTAATGTTAGTGGAGTCTTATTAAATGACTTTTCAGTGACCAGTGGCGTACTCTCAGGGTCCATGTTGCAATCTATGTTGCTTGTCATCCTCATGGATCTTGTAAAGCGTAGAATAATCGAGGATGGTGGAGAAGGATTTGACTGGATTGGTAATAGAAAGTTAGCTGACCAAGATTATACTGATTACGCTGTCCTTATTAGCAGAACATCACAGGATTTGCAATGCTTGCTTCCCAGAATGCATCAAATATTACAAGAGGTTCTGCTCAAGATAAATAGAAGAAAGATGGAGATGATAAGAACAGAATATGCAATGGAAGATGAAATATCATTTGAAGGAGAAAAAATTATTGATGTAAAATCATTTAAATATTTAGGAAAATGATCTCTAATACAGGGTCTTTAGAATTGGAGTTCAATGAAAGATTGAAAAAAGAAAATCAGACAATGGATAGGTTAAGTAAAATTTGGAAATCAAATCGCCTGAAATTACATATAAAAATCAGGCTAGTGAGTTTAGTCACTAGTCAGTTTAGTGAGATCTGTGTTACAGTATGAGCATGAATCCTGGTGTGACAATGAAACTATATCCAATAGATTTTGTAGATTTAAGAGCAAAGCCCTCAGAAGAATATTAGCAGTTAAATGGCAGGACAGGAATTATTCGAGTGCCATATATGGACGAGATCATGGTGAGGGCAGAAGGAGATGGTTTGGGCATACTCTTCGCACTCCCCGGGAGAGATTAACCTTTTGCGTCAATAGGCGTAGGAGGATATGGTGATGGTGATATATATATATATATATATATATATATATATATATATATATATATATATATATATATATATATATACATATACATATATGTGTGTGTATATATACATATATATATATACACACACACACACACACACACACACACACACACACATATATATATATATATATATATATATATATATATATATATATATATATATATATATATATATATATTTGGGTGGGTGCACGGCATTGCCTTTATGGTTAATAGCAAACCTTTTATGAATGATATCACTAGCTCCATATCCTAGTGATTTCATTCATAAAAGGTTTGCTATTAACCGTAAAGGTAATACCGTGCACCCACCCAAATATACAGTTAATAGCAAACCTTTTATGAATGAAATTACTAGCTCCCTATCCTTCCCCACTGTGGAGGCAATTACCTGAAGTCTAATAATCACCAAGTTGCTTACTTGACTACAACTTATATCAACAAAGGCAGAGTATGTTTTCCAGGAAACGGTCTAAGCCCCCATTATCTCTTTGGGGTCATTTCAAGTAGGCAAGGTCATTACTCAGTGGACAACAAGCACCATATATATATATATATATATATATATATATATATATATATACACTGTATATATATATAAATATATATATATATAATATATATATATATATACTATATATATATATATATATATATAAATATATATATATATAATATATATATATATATATATATATATATATATATATATATATATAAATATATATATATATATATATATATATATATATATATATATATATATATATATAAAACAGCTGGCAAAGTACATAATCTCTCCTGATCCAAACCCACCAGTTTATTTTAACATAAATCTGTTACACTCGAATAAGACCCGAGCTTTGAGAAATTATACAACTCCCAGGACAGCAATATATAAAAACACTGAATATCCACAGGTCTCTTAAGTACACTCAAAACAAAACTGAGTTATTAATTACTTGAACTTTGATTCTTCGTCAGGGATTACGGGAAAGCGCTCTAAGAAATACTGCCGATCGAAATAATACACACTTTACAAATGTAAATATATTCTATAAAAATTTACAATATTAATACAGAAAATTTTCACCGAAATGAATCACATGAAATATTATATCTGAACAAAACCTCAAACTAAGACAAGAAATAAATACAATCACCTGTTTCATTGGAAATTAATTTATAGAAATTTTTAATCTTGATAATTAATGGCAATAGTTAACCTTTAACACTCTAATGATTAAACTCTTAAAGAAATCTACCTAAAAGTAAGTGATACACTAACGTGTTTTTAGCTCACACGGGGTTTCCGACCAGATAGCAATATAAATACACTCCACTGTTTTAACCTAAATCTCACATGCCCAATTAAGAAAAATTATGCCACACCAGAACTCTTATCAACACAACGCACCCAAAATATTATTCAAAGTTTCATCAACGTTTGAACACACTAAACACGTTATGTTGGATAAAAACTTATTCACTTTGGAGAGGGCACACTCTTGAGGCACTTGCGAGAGAGAGGAGAACTTTGTCTCTTACAAAGGGACAGGCTGGATCTCATCTGCTTCTATACATTCCTGAGGGCGTATATATATTGACTTAAGAACGTCTCGATAATTCTAGTAGATCATTCTCATAGCTTTAGGGCAAGGACTAGCAGCACCAAAGTTGCCAACTAAGTCTATCGAACAGGGAAACTAATCTCGCTTGCAAGGCAACTCTCTCAGCTATGTCTGGCCCCCTAACTCCTCAAAACTTAAAAAAAAAGATAAAACTAACTCTGGGGTTTTCAAGAACATTCTAAACACGTGGAAATATAAAATTACGCAATACCTTATGCAAACAAAAAACCTTACTTGAGCCCTTGTTTTCAAACCTTGTATGGTTCGTAAGTATACTTTGACGGGATTACATAAGTTAATTCTAAAAAATAATGTAAATTTACATACACTGACTTTTACTTTCATGAGAGGAACTCACCTTATGAGCTGCCTATACACATTTTAAATACACAAATGAAATACATAAATAAAATATTCACTCTACTCTAAACTAGCTTCGTAAGATAGTTCACCCCCCAAAAAAAGATTATTCATTCTGGGCTTGAATCCACCGATTCAGCCAGAGATAAATAATCCGCAACCACGCTATCTTTACCTGATATATGCTTTGCATTAATACAATATGGTTGCAAATATTTGTAACAGTCCCACAATATCGATCATTACCTTGTTAATAGGTTCTCCTAGCACTTCAATCGGGCGTAAAGGAGCTTTCTTGACTGTCTCGTTAGGCTTTCCAGTCATCTGACAAACGGGACATGCATGGCAAAACTGGCTCACGTCCTTATGCATGCTTGGCCATTTAAAGTTTTTCATAATCTTCTCCGTCGTCTTACTTATCCCCATGTGTCCCATCTCGTGCTGTACGGCGATCACCTGTCTTGTCAAGGGTGTGGGAATCAATATCTGATGGTATATTCCTTATTTGGCATTCCCAGGGATATCAGCGGGTTTATGCTTCCTCATATGCAACCCATCTTCAAGATAATAACAGGTGGAAGACTGCTGCACCTCTGTCTCATTCGCCATATGGTACAATAACTCTGTTAATGTTGCATCCTTCCTTTGCAATCCTATTAGCCTTTTCCTACTCACTGGTCCTACTTCTAATGCTGAGTTTTCTATTTCTTCCAAATCCATTGCTTCTTTATCTTCTTGTCCACTCATCAGTCGTTCCTCTTCTCTCGGGAGCTCTCCTCATGTGTACCATCAAGGGAATCATATTCTTCCAAAAACAAATCCTCCAAGCTCATTGGTCCTGCTTATTTTTATTCTCTTTCAGCCACTTTTTCCGTCATACTCCTAGTCGTCACACAACTAGGAAACAGATAAGGGTAGTCCTTCTTGAGTTCAGTCGTAGGACTATACTTCAATGGTTTCTCTTTTACAATGGGACACGGCACAAACGGCGCTCCACCAACCTCATTACCCAGTAGGACTTCTACTCCTTCGACTGCCAATGAATCCTTTACTGCAAAATCAAAATGACCTGTCACCAACTCGCATGGCAGTTTCAAACGGCAAATAGGGATGACCTCTTCACCTCCTATTCCCTTCAAAATGACCGAGTGTCCTATGAGAGACTGTTCCACCAACGGGTGCACTCCTTGGGTCACCACACTATGGTTACAACCTTTTTCTCGCAATATCCTGACCTGGGTTTGCTCACTTTCGACTAAAGGCATCCACGCTGCTTGGGTTTGTCCTGTTCAGCATGTAAATGTTAGCTGGCTTATTTTCCTCGTCGTTCATTCCCGATTGTTTCTTCGTCGTCGTATTTTGTGAAGTTGAATTATCCTTAACCACTTGCGGGACTGCTTTTGGTAGGTTAGACCAACATTCCTTACTGATATGGCCTCTCTTGTCGCACTTATAACACACAACGTTAACCTTCTGCACGTCTTTTACGATACTTAAAGGGGGATGATTCGACGATTATTGCTGTGGTACTATCACATTTTGCTTTAGAACAGTACCAGTGCTACTTGCGCTGTAACTATTGAACTTGTTCGCATAGTTATTACTGAACTGGCTCCCATGGTTTGGCAAATACTTGACATTTGGTCGAAATGACGGTTGAAACTTCATACAAGAGGAGGGTTTACGGCTGATAATATTATAATCATTACTCAGCAAAAGTGGCTTTATCAAGTTATTTAACCTCTCTCTCTCTCAAGTATGTTCTTATATGTTCAGGAATTCCACGTAGATATTTTTCCAGCACTATTAGTTCTTCGAAATCAGCCATCTCCATCATGTTAGCAGCCCCTATCCATCTTTTAAAACATTATCGTACCTTATAAGCATAATCCAGAAAGTCATTTTTTCGTCCTTCCGCACACTTCATACTCTCTTATTATAATATTCAGGGGCCATCTGATACATTTTTAGCACGTTCTTTTTCCCTTCTTGATACTCCTTTCTCTGGTCCTGAGACAAGGCAAGATAAGCACTGCGTCCTCTCCCAAAAAGGATACTGCAATAACACAGACCATTTTTCTTCTGGCCATTCCATAGTCGATGTGACTGTTTCAAACTAATAGAAAAATTCTACAGGAGCCTCTTCTGTGAATTTTGGAATTAACCTCAGGGCCTTCGTCACATTAAACACAGGATTGTGTATAGCAAGGGTCCTCTCTGTCTGCGTTGCTGACTTTGCACGTGCATTCAACAGTTCCAATTCCTTTGTGTGTCATGTAGTTTCTCTTGCCTCTTCCTTCTCTTTTTCTTTCCTTTTTCTCGCATGTCTTGCTTCTTTTCTGGCTTTTTTTTCTTTCTATTTCTTCTCGTCTTGCTTCCATTTCCCTCTCATGTCATACTTCTCTCTCTTCTGCCATCATCTTCAACTTATTCAAATTCTATTCTGCTGCAATTCGCCGAATCCTAGCCTCTACATACCTGTCTGCTTTCATCCCTTCAGTTTGTGGGTCAACTGGTCCTTGATTCACTACAAATTCTGCTTCAGCTTCCTCCAACCGTTCACGATCTGCTTCCATATTTTCTTCCAACAACTTTCCTGAGTTTATCAATGCTTCTAAGGCTAGACACTTGATATGAGCTTTAAATAGAGAGCCACAGAGCTTTAGTTACATTTGCTTCTGACAATTCCTAAAAATTTGGGTTTTCCAAAAACTTGCATATTTAGCTGTGCCATCTTGTACTTTACAATACTTAATACCTCTCCAAAAGTATATCCTATCAACACCAAATCGTTCAAACATTTAATCAAAACACGGCACTGTTATCACCAATATTCAAAACAGACTTGCTCAATCCCGGGTATGGGCACCAAAAATATATTATACATTACGGCTGGCAAAGTACATAACCTTCCGAGTTCCAAACACACCTGTTTATTCTAACATAAATCTGTCACACTTGAATAATACCCGAGCTTTGAGAAATTATGCAACTTCCAAACGGCAATATATAAAAACACTGAATATCCAAAGGTCTCTTAAGTACAATCAAAACAAAACTGAGTTATTAATTACTTGAACTTTGTCAGGGATTACGAGAGAACTCTGTAAGAAATACTGGTGATTGAAATAATCCACATTTTACAAAAATTTATTACATTAATACAGAAAATTATCCCCAAAATGAATCACTCGAAATATTAAATCTGTACAAAACTTTAGAGTAAAACAAGAAAAAGATACTTAAGAAAATTATACAATCACCTGTTTCACTGGAAATTGATTTATAGAAATATTTAATCTTGATAATTAATGACAATAGTTAACCTTTACACTCTAAAGATTAAACTCTTAAAGAAATTTACATAAAAGTAAGTGATACAGTTAGGTGTTTTTAGCTCACACGAGGTTTCCAACCAGATAGCAATATAAATACACTTCACTGTTTTAACCTAAATCTCACAGGGCCAATTACAAAAATTTATGCACACCAGCACTTATATTACCCCAACACACCCCTAATATTATTCAGTTTCACCAATGTTTCAGCACACTACACACGGTATGTTGGATAAAAACCTATTCATTTTGGAGAGGGCACAAACTTGAGCCACTTGCAAGAGAGAGGCGAACTTTGGCTCTTACAAAGGGACAAGCTGGATCTCTTCTGCTTTTATACATTCCTGAGGGCATATATATATTGACTTAAGAACTTCTAGATGATTCTATTCTAGTAGATCATTCTCGTAGCTTGGGGGCAAGGCCTAGCGACGCAAAAGTTGCCAACTAAATCTAACGAACAGGGAAAATAACCTCGCTGACAAGGATACCCCCTCTCAGCTAACTCCGCCCACCTGCCTCCTTGAAAGTTTATAAAAACGATAAAACTAACTCTGGGGTTTTCAAGAACATTCGAAACACGTGGAAATATAAAATGACGCAATACCTCGTGAAAACATAAGAAAAAATACATAAACCCTCGTTTTCAAACATTGCTTCGTACAGCATACTTAGATGAAATTACATAAGAATTCATAAGAAAATACTTGAAATAAAAAGGTAAATCTTGAAACTAATGTAAATTTACATACACTGACTTGAGTAAAAAATGCAATGAAATGAACCACGAAAGTCTTACGCAATTTACATACAATTAATTTTACTTTCATGAGAGGAACTTACCTTACAAGGTGGCTATATACCTCCTTATTAGAGAAATGAAATACATAAAAAAATATTAACTATATATATATATATATATATATATATATATATATAAGTATATATATATATATATATATATATATATATATATATATATAAGTATATATATATATATATATATATATATATATATATATATATATATATACTTATATATATATATATATATATATATATATATATATATATATATATATATACAGTATATATAAGTATATATATATATATATATATATATATATATATATATATATATATATATATAATATAAGTTTTATACATTGACCAATCAAAGGTTGCTCTAGGGGATAAACAATACAACGTTAACTGCCACATTAAAACAAAAAACATTACAAGCAGTCGCTGTCACATTCACACTTTAACTGCTGAATAGTTCTTGTGTGCTCTGTGAAGAAAACTTTAAGAGGATACTAAGTGCTCCATACACCTACACATTTGTCATTTAAGAAGTGCACAGCACACCTTAACACAAACTCTTTCACTTCCAGGACATTAGGACCCTTCCTTTCAGATACGGTCAAGATTGAGAGTTTTTCGATACTCTTTTGTAACAGAACCTAACATTACACCAGGGAAGTAAAGGTCAGTGAGTATGAATTGACTTGTCAATTTCATTGCATTCCTTATCTACCTTTTCTCCTGGATATTTAGAGCTTCTAGTCATTCCTAACATTTCTCACTCTTTCCCATTTAACCAACCTATCGTCCTTTATTATTTCCGAATGACCAACCATCTCAAAACACACTGATCGATACTATCATCTAGGCTCCCCCTTTTTCCACTTCTCCACACCTCTCCAATTCAAGTCTTCTTAAATCACATGTATAACCAAACAATATATATCCAAGAATATTTAAATTTCAGGAAGGAGTATTGATTCAACATCCCTTTCATACTTATCATTATTCCACCATCCATACCATTATTTACTGCTTCATTTCCATGTTTTCTATTTTCTCTTAAGTGTTATTGTACATCACATTAACTCTCAACTGTTTCTTCTGCCAAAAAAAAAAAAAAAAAAAACTGCAACTTCTTTCACAATGTTTTGCAGTTTTTTTTTTTTTTTTATTTCACTATAATCAATCAGCACTAAATTGTCGTCTGATATCAGCTCTTCAATACCCGTTAACGCCAAGCCAGCCACAGGGGAGAACATATTTTACGTCATAAAAACTAATATAAAATAATTATACACCCACTTCACACACACATACACACACACACACACACACACACACACACACACATATATATATATATATATATATATATATATATATATATATATATATGTGTGTGTGTGTGTGCGTGTGTGTGTGTGTGTGTGTGTGTGTCGCAAATAAATATCTAGATCTGTTAACACATATCTGGAAATGGACAGATAAAAACAAATTAAAATCAGATTACTACCATGGTAAACCAAAGAAGAGAAGAGCATGAGGATTGATTATATTGTTTGGTGCAAACACTGGTTGACATCATAGACGCACGAATATAGAGAAAAAGGAGGTGGAAATGAGATCTACTCTGAGAGAAAAACTTCAAGTTTTGTAAAATCAAAAGTTAAAGTTAGTCTCATACGATATAAAGATGTTGGAGACGAGTCTCTTTGCGACATGCATACTAAATCTCGGGATTGGGAAGTAGAAGCCCTAATCCTCCTTTCCTCACATATTTTTAAGACCTTAACGATTTCCAGAAGAAGCAGACTTCTTTTGTTATCAAAATAAAAACGGTATTTATCATTATCATTACTGTTATTAATTCATAAACGACGCATGAAAACTGAACCCTTCATAAACTTTGTAGTGGCTTCACTAGACTTGGTATAGTATAGAAACAATGAAAGCAAGTGATAATTAGATATGGGCTTAACATAGTATAACCTCATAACGAAATTCTTATTGATAATACTCATACTAATGCTTACGCTATGTTAAGCCTTTTTTTAATTATCACTTACTTTCATTGTTTCTATACTATACCAAGTCTAGTGAAGCCACTACAAAGTTAATGAAGGATTCAGTTTTCATGCGTCGTTTGTGAAAGAAATTGCAGTTTTTTTTGGCAGAAGAAACAGTTGAGAGTTAACGTGAGCTACACTAAGGACTAAAGAGAAAATAGAAATCATGCAAATGAAGCAGTAAATAATGGTATCGATGGTGGAAGAATGAAAAGTATGAAAGGGATGTTGAATCAATACTCCTTCCTGAAATTTAAATATTCTTGTAGATATATTGTTTGGTTATACATGTGATTTAAGAAGTCTTGAATTGGAGAGGTGCAAAGAAGTGGAAAAAAAGGGAGCCTAGATGATAGTATCGATCAGTGTGTTTTGAGATGGTTTGGTCATTCGGAAATAATAAAGTATGATAGGTTGGTTAAATGGTATAGGGTGAGAAATGTTATGGCAACTCGACTCTTACCGAGCTGGGACGAATAAATTTTGGAAGCAATACTTTAATATACAATATTTGATATAAGTGATGAAAGGTGAATTTTAGACAAAAACTTATAGAAATAGATTATGTAATTTATATGATGAACTATTACATTTTGAAAACATTAAAATTCTAAAAACAGGGAAACTCAGAATCCGTAAAAATGTCAGGCATAGTTTTATGATCAAAATAAATTTCTTCGTTTTCTAGATTCATCATTCGCATAAAATATAGTTTACGGTTAAAATCGTACCATACACATTGTCCTTGAGAACGGCCACATGTGCTGTGTAAATTAAAGAACCATGGATCAATCTCGTATGACCAATACGTAGTCTTGGTAAAATCATTACAGTTTGATGATTCTATGGAGACGGGAATTGGTTTGATATATCTCATTTATATTACTTTCCGATTCATTATTCTACAGAGTTTGCAAACCACATCGGTTCTGAAAAGTCTTTATTGTGGTTACATAATCCTTAGAAGGGAGTTCAATGTCCAGTTGTGGTAAATTAGTTGCTGATTGAACAGCTGCAACTGCTTTTTCATTACTATATAATCTAGTATGGGCAAGAATTCAGCCTATTTCTATATTCAGCCCCTCAGAATAAAATTGGTTAAAGAATTCTTCAATTTGTAACACAAGTTTGCTCTCAAGTGGGTAACATTCTAGGCTTCTATGGTACTTCTCTAATCAGAATAAATGACATAAGTAAAATTCATCCTATCTTCAGTTTTATCAGCAATGGTCATTGCTAAAAAAATGTCTGATAATTCTGATGTAAATACTAATGCTTTAGCAGGTAATGCCATGTGACTTGTTCTGTCTGAGGACACTGCAGCATGACCAGCACCCACCAAAGATTGAGAGTCATCACTCAGTATTTATCACCTAGTTAGGACCTTGCCTTTCAGTATGATCCAAAGCATATTTAAATGGTGACTCAGAGTATAATTATCTATCTTTGGTAAATAAAAAAAAGGGAGAATATATTCTTGATTTTTTTTTTCATGATTCAAGGCGGAGGACAAATAAATAGGTCATTAATGGTTATTCTGATATTTGTAGATTTTAATAGCCTATTAGCTCTAATCATAAATGGAGGTTTATGATTGTTCATAAATACATCACATTGGTTGAAGAGCTTCTTTGTTGGGAACTGGTGGAGAGGATCTTCCAAGTATCTCGCATGGTTAATACAATCTCTATGTAAGGACAAAGGTGGCTCACCACCACTCACACACACAACTGAGCAATTTGGGGAAGATCTAAACTAAAAGATTCTCTTCAAAGCCTGCAACCTCGAGTGTGTTAACTGATCTAAAGACTTCAAAGATGGTTAAGATCCTGATCAAATATATTGGGCTACCATAGATTATCCTGCATAAGATTAATGTTTAATAGATCATTGTACCCCATATTATAAAAGATAATTTTGCCATTAGATTGCGAGCATTATTACATTCAGATTTGATATAAGATATATGTGCTTTCCAATTGAGACGGTATCAGATATTAGGAAAAACAATATTTCACTGCATCTTGACCAATGCAAGATTTGTGTACTGGTTTTGTTTCCATCTGATATCTTATAGAATATAATTTCTTAAGTTTAGCTTTTAATTTTGCTAAAAATCTGAACACAACCGATAACTTGTATTTTTGGAGTGGCGATATCTAGAAATCTTTGCAAGGGACGAACATTATTTGAAAAATGCTATGGGGAAGAGTCATTCACACAGAGGCTGTCATTAATCACAATGTAAATAGTCCCACTTAAAAACCTGCCTTGGGGCTCTCCACGGTTAAGGTTGAGAGATTCAGGTTAAATTTTGGCAATAGGAGTCTGGAATGTTCTTCCATCAACAGAATTTCTAATGAAAATAGGAATATGTCCTCGAAAACCATTATTATGTCCTGATTTTAATACTGAATGCTTCCCAGAAGTATCACATTCCTTCTGAACGTAAAATCTGTGGTTAATGGGTTTTACTTTCTTTCCAAACGTATACGTACATAATTTTTTGAAGTGTGAAAAAGTTCAAAGCGGATCGTTCTGTTTGTGAGGCAAATTGTGAAGGAAATTAAATGTTATCACCGATTCAGTCAATAATTTATCATCTTTTCCAGTAATTTGCTATACAATTGGTCAGGGAAATTAGATTCCTGATATATTTTCTTGGCTAAGCTATTGGTATTACTATTGCATGTTTCTATACATTGGAAAATCGATGTTTGGTTCACAGATGATTATAAAACTCTATAACAGTTAGGTCTGGCTAAAGGGACTAGATTTCTTATCATATCAACGTTCATATCTTTCCCAAGGACCGTTGAACTACAATTTGATAATGTAATTCAAGCTCATCTTGAGTAGCTTAAATCTTTTACTGTAGTATCTATCCTGTTTATCAATCGTGATGATTAGGGTAACTGAAAAAGATACAGTAAATACAAAGAAACAGGAAGAGTTGGCACGAGTTGGAATTTTACCCGTTTCCGATAGAAAATTTATGACCGGAAATGGGATTGTAGAAAGTAGAAACAGAGAGAGAGAGAGAGAGAGAGAGAGAGAGAGAGAGAGAGAGAGAGAGAGCTGCGAAGAATCATCAAACATCAGGCAGGAGGAACCTCTCATAGTACTTCATGTCAGACCTATAATCCTAAGGATTCGATTTATCTTTACCTCGTTTCCATCTGCAAATCTGTAATTGCTCTTTGAACATAAACACCAATGATAAATCTTCATCAATTTTGTTTATTATGCTGCTTACAGAACTTGATTTCTGATTCATCAACTATAACAAACGTATACTCAACGCACTGTCACTACTAGACATTAGAAGTTCCAACTTCCTAGAATCTTACTTTTTGGAAAATTGAATAAAAACAATTAAGGGGACTAAGTATCAAGAAATTAGAGGAAGGCATCACTGTAATAACATCATGAAGTTGTTTGTCTCTATACATCCCCACAAAGAATCCTCTCCTGACCTTTGGAAACAGATCAACTAATCAGAAACTGACCAATATTAGATTTTTAGCGAAGGAGCTTTGCATAACTGAGGTTCAGCCATAGCGGCAAATATATCATTCAGTCTTTTTTTCTACTTTGCTTTAAAACAAGGCAAATTTTCAGATCTATCATACTTTTTTTTATATGTATATCTAGGTGTTTGTACCCTGGAATAATTTTAAAAGTTATTTAATGCCTCATGTTAATTAGTTAATGGTTTTCAACTGTGGATAAGGATAGAATTAATCTAGGTCAACTAAAACTGTAAGAGAGCAGCACCACTTTAATAAAATTGATTGATATTCGTCGTTAACCCTGAAAAAACTAAAGTTGAGAAGGCGGAAACCCGGATGGGACTCCAAAAACTCACATTGCGTCCTTGAGTGTCTCCCCAAACCTCATTCTGGTACCCCTAGCTATCCAGTGAGCAGAACACAAATCAGTAGGAGCCAATTGAAGCTCAGACAATGTTTCTACCCACTACTTACCACCTGACAGTAACGTCATTAAATAAGAATAACAATTCTGATCTGGTTCTATTATATATGATCTTTATGATAACTGGCCACAATTGTGGTACAACCAAAAACTCCAAATTCCCTATAATTCCTATTGCCCAGAAGTCTGTATCACTAAAAGTTGGGTGTTACCAACATTTATGGTCGCTTGTTAGGTATTTTTTTAAAGGAAAAAATACTCATAAATGAAAATATCAATTTCCTCATTAAAATCTATATTATCGGA
>NC_090730.1:88369242-88394242 GCF_036898095.1 Palaemon carinicauda | reverse complement strand
TATTTTCTTTTTATTGACTATCTCGCTCTACACTCCACTGTTAACAGAACCTGATAAAGCCTGTCTTATCAGAAATTGCCGTATATGAGTTTTGAGACCTTGCTCTGAGACTTGTTTTTAAGTTCGCTGTCCGTTGAAATAAGGTTAGTGGCATTCACCTCGCTTCTCAGTTATCACCTACTGCTCACTCGCATAATTGGTGACCACCGGAGTGACCAGCTCCCTCCCACCTACTTCCTCACGTCTGTGTCATACTGTTTGATGATGCCACCTTCCGACACTGACTCTCCTATCAACGCCACATACATGAAACTACCACTCTTTGCCAGTACAGAGGCATTCACCTGGTTTCAGCGTGCCAAGGTCCAGTTTTGCATCGACGTGACTCATTCAAGCAACAAAGCAGAATATGTTCTTGCCGTGATCCCCGAGAAGACTTTCTCCTAATTCTCCGATTGGCTTTGCGAGCAAGGGGAAATCCCAATAACGTACAACCCACTAAAAACATACCTCCTGGAGTAGTACTCGTCATCGCCAGCTGCCCGAAAAGTCAAACATTTTTAGTTCTCTCAACAATCATTGCGGAACCAAAAGGCTTTACTCGCTCTCAGAGAAATGACCAGCATAGCTCACCTGCAACCTGCCGCAGACGGCTCTCCTTGTCAGGTGAACCTACTTCGTGACCTTTGGGTACGACGCTTACTCAAATCAGTACGCGCTGCCATACCCGATGTCGATATTTTGCACATTAATGACCTGATAACCAAAGTTGACGCCCTTATGGACAACCACTTCACCACCTTCAAGACCTCCATCTATGCCGCCACTCCTGACGAAAAGGATAACTACTCACCATCGACCGAAGCTGACGTGTATGCAGCAGGTCACAGACGGCAACCCCATGATGCCGGAGCAGCCATACTGCCGCCCATCACCCACCACTCACTAATGCCCCAACCAACAACCTCTACAGCCACTTACTGACGCCCATTCGGGGCTGCTGCGAAGAAATGTGCGAACGTTTGTCAGTGGCCAAAAACCGTGTAAGTAGACCATCGCTTGTAGCAGTGGCCTCACCTGTCACTTATCTTTTCTTTTTACATGATGTAGATGGATGCATGCAATTTTTGGTAGACACAGGTGCTTGCTGTTCTTTTCTGCCAAGGCTATTCTCCAGGACAAAAAGTAGTCTGTCTAAATTTGTCGACGTCCACCTGGTAGCTGTCAACAGATCTGCGATACCCACCAATGGTTACGAGAACCTCATTTAATCGTTTGGAAGCACCAAATATCACTAAAAGTTTCTCCTTGCTGATGTCACATTGCTAATCCTCGGCACGGATTTCCTCCTGGTTGATGTTGCTCTCCGACGACTAGTCAATGCAGAATTTTACTGGTTAACAACTCTTCAACCCGGCCCCTCCAACCTTGCTCTCCCCATCAATATACCCACGGATATCTACTTCCACCTCTTCAAGTTGTACCCGGAAGTTTTCTATCAAGAGCTTTGTCAAACGCCCACGTTTCCCGCCAAACATGTTATTCATCACCATATCAAGATGATGGGGCTCACGGTATTTACCAGATTCAGGCTTCTGGCACTGGATCGTTTGGGAGCTGCTAAACTAACATTCACTAAAATGGAAGAAATGGGGCTTTGCCAAAAGGCCTCAAGCCCACAGTCGTCACACTTACGTATCTTTCTGAATAAAGATGGCTCTCTGCGCCCCTGTAGGGATTACAGACTCCTGAAAATGCAGACAGAACTGGATCACTACCACTTCCCATACATCACCGACGTGACCCCCTTCTTGCACAAAGCGAAGGTTTTCTCCATGCTCGACCTCCTGAAGAGATATTATCAGGTGCTAATGTCCCCAGAAGATGCCTTCAATTACTCCTGTTTTGGCCTTCATAATCCAGGGGCCACTTTTCAACGTCTCAGGGAAGGCATCTTAGGGGACCTCCCATTCTGTGTATGTTACGCGGGCGACATACTTTTGTTCTCTCTCTACAAAGAGGAACACTTTCGTCACCTACTCATCATGCTCGACTGTTTACAACAGAACAGTCTTAAAGTCCAGTATGACATATATACCTTTGGAACCAACAAAGTATCATTCTCAGGGCACCGCAGCACTCCGTAAGGAGTCCACCCCTTCCCTGATAAGGTAGCAGCCATTCAGAACTTCCTGATCCCCTCGACCGTCAAAGCACTCCAAGAACTCTTGGGCATGATTAACTATTATTACCAAAAGTGGGATCTTCTTCAAGAAGCAGCCTTCTGCCATACAAAGAATGCCCAATCAACCGCTGCTTCTCTCATTTTTCCCATGCCAAATGCACCTCTCCTTCTCTCCAATGATGCCAGCAACGTCGCTATTGGGGCAGTTCTCGAGCAGGTGATCAATGGCTCGCCCCAACCATTAGCTTTCTTCTTAGAAAACTATCCATGGCAGAATTCGGCTACTCAATCATCAACCGCGAATTGCTGGCGGTGTACTTGGCTGTCCGTCACTTTCGCCACTTCCTGGAAGGAACATCCTTCATCATTCGTATGGACCACATGCCTCTGTTGCATACCTTCACTTGACAGTCCGACGCTTGGTCCGCCCATGAACACCTACATCTCTCTGCCATGGCTGAATACTCTTCAAGACGTCCCTGGGAAAATGAATCCCATTGGCGGGGCCCTGTCAAGAAACCCATTGGCTGCAGTTCCCCTGGGATTAGATTACAATGCCTTGGCAGAAGCCCAACATAAAGATCCAGAGTACCAAGCACATAGATCATCCTGCACATCCCTCCGTATGAAATCGCCCCCCTCGACGATTCCAACACCAACCTCCATAGTGACGTCAGTACTGGTAGATCTATACCGTGGGTACCAGCTTCCATGGCCTATCGCATCCCTCGTTCTATTGCACAGCTACTTAAGACAAAGTTCTTTTGGCATGGCATTACTAAGGATGCTAAGGATTGGGTCTGCACCTGTACTTCATGCCAAACCTCAAAAGTACATCGACACACGGATTCAGGAGTGGGCGCCTTTCCTCAACCTCACCTCAGCATCGCTTTGTCCACATTCACGTCGATGTAGTAGGTCCATTCCCATGGAAACTGCAATGTTGGCCTCATGTACATCTGCCTTACTCTCAGGGTGGATAGCGAGATTTGGTATCCCTGAGATATTATTTCTGACAGGGTTACCTCTTTCACTTCTCAATTTTGGACTTCATTAGTGAATCTCCTGGGAATCATCCTACACCAGACAACCGCCTACAACCCTATTGCCAACGGAATGGTTGAAGATTTTCATTGCCCCCTGAAAGCAGCTTTGATGTCCCGCTGTAAGGACTCCAACTGGTTTACCCAGCTTCCCTGGGTCCTCCTGGGACTAAGGACCACTCCTAAAGGACGCTCTGGATATCTCGGCTGCTGAAATAGTATATGGCGACCTTTTGGTCTTCCCTGCCATAAATATTTTCTGTATGTAACCTCCTCCAACATTCTTCAGCACCTACGTCACATTGTGTGATAATTTATTCCATGCCACCAGACTTACAAGCCCCAGCTAAGCAACGTATACAGACAGATCTGCAGTTGACGACGCACGTTTTCCTGTGTAACGACATTAGCAAGCCCTTGCTAACGCCCCCTTATAAGGGGCCTTTTCTCTTGATCAGTCGTAGGCCAAAGGCTTTCTGCATATACATTCATGGTTGGCAAAGAAAACTGGGTCTCCATTGATCGCCTAAAACCTGCATTTCTCTTGCCAGATTACCCACCTATAGTACGCCTCTCAAGAGTAGGGTGCCCTATTTCACATGCATGTCATTTTTAGGGATGGGGTACCCATGTACAGTACGTGTTTCATACACGCTTGTACAGTGCAACAGCATTTTCTTTTTATTGTATATCTCGATTTACACCTCACTTTAACAGAACCAGATAGAGCCTGCCTTATCAGGAGTTGTCGTGTTTGAAATTTTGGGACCTTGCTCTGAGACTTGTATATAAGCTCGCTGTCCGTTGATATTAAAGTTAGTTACATTCACTTCACTTTTCAATTATCACCTATTGCTCGCTCGCACATATTTACTAATACTATTCATCATTTGTTATTGATGAATTATGTTTTCTATATGATCAATGTAAAAACAGAATATGAATTATTAGTGATCTCCATGCGACAATATATACAAAGAAAAATAAAAGGTTCAGACATCTTTCTCGTATAGTTTTCATATTATCTTTAATTGCTTACTGGTAAACTTTTCATAATGACTTAGAGGCTTCCTTTCTATGGAAGGTAGCAGATAAAAAGTACCTTTTGGAAAAGAACGTTTAAGACAAATAAGCAGAAACAGAAATAGGTAAATACCATGCACAATGAATCATCAATCAATACTAAAACTTTAATTTTGAGGGCTTAATAACTTATTGTATGGAAGAGAGCCGTTCTCAGAGGTTAATGGCAGATCATGGACACATTTATAAGTTGTAGTACTAAATACCCCCATATCAATTCAACGCAATTTCTTTGTAAGGTAATATGATAACAGGTTAGGTATCGTTGTTTGTCATAGTTTCTCGAATTTACTCAATATGGTTGTCATAAACTTCAGGAATTCAGTCTTATAGCCTCGTCTTCTATACCATGGAATTCAGTCATAGTAGTTTCATAAATTTCGCATTTCTGAGTCGGATGTACCTGAACAACCTCGCAGAGAACACTGGTTAGTGATTTTTTGCTAGCTAATGAAGTTCATTATTTAGTGTTGTAATAATCTCAATTCTTCTATTCGGACATCTAACACTGTTGTTTCTCCTAAAAGATTTTAAACCTACAGATCGAAATCGGTAGAATTAAAATCACCCTTTTCGCCATAGCGTGTGTGGACAATTTTCTTATTTTGGCTGCCTTCCACAGAAGAGACAAAGTCAGAATATCTAAAAAGCAGAACACCTGCATAAATAGGTTGTAACTTCTGTGAAATATACAAAGTTTATAAATGAAGTCTTTTCTTAGGTAAGAGAAAGATAAAAGCCAGAGAAAAAGACTATATCTACGATGGTGACCTGTAAAATCCACCCAGAAAATTCTCCCCCGCTCTACGAAATTTTCCCCCTTTAGAATTCTACCCCACCAAAAATTACACCCTACGGCCTACAGATACATTTCAATATTATGATTTGTTTGCCCATTTCGTTTCACTGTGAGTTGTTAGCTTTCTCAGCAATTAAAGGTAAAGATTTAAAAAACTGATTTAAAGTCTAGTAATCAAATATTCAAGTACCTAGAGTGAAATAAAACTTTAAATGCAATACGAACTAAAACGAAGGGTTATGAAAATACGCTTCAAAAGTTTAAGTCTACCTTTTCACAATTTTCCTACGTTCTTTCTTTTTTTGGTGTCGTTATCAATAACTTCGTAAATTTTCTTTTATTTGCCGAGTCTCCGCGCCTGATATGGGTAATTTTTGTTTGTGCCATAGTTTCTTCCTTAACCAGGCCCCGACACAATTTTCATAGATTAGCCTGGTGTATCATGTATTACATATGACTGAATAGCACTGTGATATCCTTCAACAGCGTTGTTGCTTCTTGGCATGTTTGAACAATACCAATAGGTTCTTGCTTTTTCAGTCTTTATGCTCATTGTATATGTAATTTTTCAACCAATTTTCATCTTCCTTTCAAAGGCAGAAATGTACGAGAAGGAATTGGTTGCAAAAATAAAAAAGAAAAAAACAAGATACTTTCTAGGAGAACGATAAGATAGCAAATTAGATTATTGATGTATAGATTCAATTGAAATATAGTTTATTTTGAACAAATCGTTTTTTAACTTTAAATATCAATTTTATTATTTTGAGGAAACAATTGTTTACTACAACTTATGTGATCAAAGTTCTGTTATAGGTGGGGCGTGGGGGGGTGGGGTGAAAATTAGTGGGGATAAATTTTTCGTGGGGTGGAATTTTCGTGGGAGAAATTTTCGGTGTGGAATTTACAAAGAACCATTTACTATATCTTTTCTTCATTAATTACTCACATCTAGAGTAATTACCCATTGGGAAAAAAACACATCACCTACAAATCCCTGTGACTATACTTGTAAATAATTTCCAATATCCTATATATTGTTATAATTATTGCCTTGAACAGAAGTAATAAATATAATTTGAAAAAAATATCCGGACTGATATCATTATCATCCAGTCTCTGATTTAAAAAAAGTAAATAGCAGAATTCAATGGTTTAATGATAAAAGGGTAAAGAAAAGGCTTTCATTCTTAATAAGGGTATTTCCATTTGTATATTGAAATTGGACAAATCGCTATTTGAGGAACCAAGTTCCTGCTCAGGATTTGATATATTTCGCGGGGATGGTTGGGGTACTTTAGTCTAATTGTTGAGTTATCCTAAGGGAGAATGGTTGGGCAGTGATCGTATAGAGATATTTTTAGAGATCTAGGTATAACTAGTGGATGTTGCAAAATATGGGGCATGGTGTTGAATCGTAACAAATCTCAAAGTATGATTGTAAGTAGGTCAAGAACAGTGGCTCCTCAACATCTGGATCTCAGCATTGATAATGTTTCTCTGACTCTGTATGACTTTAAATTTTAGTTGTGATTTTTGATAGCAAATTTACTTTTGAGAGACACATTAGGTCTATGTCATCTTTATTTGCAAAAAACTTGGCTTATTGAGGAAAGCTTTTAAGATTTTTGGTGATCAATCTGTTTTAATTCTTTCCTTCTACCTTGTTTCGAGTATAATTCTGCTGTCTGGTCTTCAGATGCTGATTCTCATGTTAATTTGTTGGACAGGAACTTACTGTCTATTAAATTTCTTACTCCTAATCTAGATATTAATGTCTAGCACCGCCATTCAATTAGTTCGTTGTGCATGTCGCATAAGATTTTTCTTTTTTATAATTCTGGCCTTCCTTTACATTTAGATCTTCCCGGAAAGTACCGTCCTGTTCATAATACCAGACATGTAGTTAGTTCTAATAGTCAGGCCTTTTTTCTCATGAGCCTCAATACTACACAGTATTCTAGAAGTTTTATTCCAGCTATGACTAAATTGTGAAATGATCTTTCTAATCGAATAGTTAAATCGGTAGAACTACAAAAGTTCAAACTCACAGCAATTGTTTTTATGTTGATCAGGCTGACATAAGTCTCTCTTCATAGTTTATATATGAAATACCTGTTTTGATGTTGTTACTGCTTTTAAGATTTTTTATTTTAATTGTTCATTATTTCTCATATCGTTTATTTATTTCCTTATTTGCTTTCCTCACTGGGCTATTTTCCCTGTTGGAGCCCTTGGGCTTATAGCATCTGGGTTTTCTAACTAGAGTTGTAGCTTAGCTAATAATAATAATAATAACAATAATAATAATAATAATAATAATATGTTGGTCTGTTGAACATACTGTATTGCGACACCCTGATAATCTATCCATTCAATTTGAAGCTCATGAGCAACACTGAAGAAAATTTCTAGTTTTCTCTCTTCTTTCAATATAATATGAGGGCAACATTAACAAAAAAAGCCCAATTATACATTTCCTTGCACATGAAATTACATAATTGGTTATGCTTTCTATAAAAACAGAAGCCTTGAAAAAAAAGCCATGAGCATAAAATATAACAAACGATTGATTTTAAAATATAACATATTTAAAACAGAGTAAAACATGTGCTAATTGGACAAATTTTGAGAAGAGGAAACGAACGAAAAATTTCCAAAACACTGCTTAAAGAAATCCTGGTAAAAGAAGAGGATATACTTATGACCTCAAATTTAGGTAAGTCAGAACGGATACTATGATAGGACAAATTAGTATAAATTACAATTTTTTTCTTGTAAGAAAGGGCTTGTGTATGTCATGTGGGAATGATATCCCGCACATAAGAAATACATTAAACAGGATATGATAAACTTATTGAACTTAATAATTGAAAATATGTTTAATTTATACATTTAAGTGGATAGGAATAGTTGCTGAACTGGTTGATTGACTTATACAATGAATGGTATTAGCAGAAATTGGTAAATATATACAATTAACATGTTAAGACATTCTTGGTAAACATTGAAAAAAGGAACATGGAGGCAAAGCAAGTATTATCTATGCAAAGTGTAATAAAATACATAGAATCCTTCTCTTTATCTTATTATTTTGCAAGACAAGCCACGACCATGGAAACATTATAATGTAATTAAAGCAAGATATAATGGGTAAAATACCAGAAAAATCGAAATATAATGAATTAAGTGTAAGGATGCAGTCGGAATAGAAATTGTTAAACGTACATGAGTAATGATGAGCTGAAGTTCAAAATTAATCTAAGCTCAAAACAAGACATTATGTACCAAGTTTGGATTAGAAAAAAGCAAGGGAACATTCGAATTTAATAGTAGTAAGATTTTGATAAAATATCTACAAGTCTATGAGGCCAAACTTGGGGAAATTTTTTAAATACTTGAAAGAAATTTCCACAAAGTACATGGGCAAGACCAAAAGTCTCCCGTTACTTATATTCAGAGAGTATAAAGGATATAACGGGATCATATGAAATTAGCTTAAAAAAAAAACCTAACGATATTGAATAAAAGGATTTGGGTATTTGGGTAGCGAGGGTTTAGATTAGGCTAAAATAAATAACTTCCTAATCTTTATTATTTTATGTTGATATCTATTTGCAGATAAGGAGAAGTTTTATTTTTGGTACTTATAGAAGAGTGAAAAGGGAGGATTCATTTGTATAATGGTCAAATAAAAAAAAAAAAAAAAAAAAGGCCATCCCATTAGCTAACAGCAAAAATATACTAGTGTATAGGGCAGAACAAAAAATAAGCTCAAATTACGTAAAAGTTAAGAAATATGTTTTTTTGTGAGGTAGTTTCAATTCGTCATTCAAATGCAATGAAACCGTGGGAGTTACTAAACAGATTTTTTCATCATAAATTCTGTAGAAAGATGACATGCTCGAGGCCACTGATTTGCGCGTAAAAGAACCGAAAGGAAATGGATACAAAGTTTCTGATTCTGAACATTGTGGTCTATATTAGGAAATTCCTAAAGTATTGATACATATCAGGAAAAAAATCGTATTAACAAAGATGAAAATAAGTTACATAGACAGAAAGTTGTGAGACCTTACAAATGTAAGAAGAGATTATCTGGATATGTTTGAAACGTTGTATCCTGATACATGTAATCAGTAAAATCTATATGTTTGAAATTTATTTTGGAAACATATGGATTAAGTCTTTACTATCTTTAGCTAATATCTATGTTCACATGTTTCTTAAATACATCAATCATTCGTAGACTTTTTTTACCATCCATACATATCTTATACATTTTCTATTTCTATGCTGTTACGTTCACATTTTCTGTAAAATAACAATTAGACAAGAATCAAATTTGCCACAAGAGTTACATGGGTTTCCATAAACGCAATAGGAGAGAGAGAGAGGACTTCCGCAGGGCTGGATGAATGAAATGACGTGAAAGAGGTACTGGAAAGGAAGGGCTTCAATATTCAGGAAGAGTAAGAGAGCTTGGTTAGATAACACTGAGTAGCACACTGTGTTGTTGGAGGGTTCGATGTACTACTGGTGGCTCATGATCATTAGTGTATGTAGACACTTATGTTAAGGAATCTTTTGGCAAAGGAATTCATATTGAATATGAATGTGCAAAGTTGTTTTTTCCAAACAACCTTCTAGTAAAATAACGGACATGTGTCTACCTATATTTATATACAGATTAGGAATCCAATACACGTGCATGGCAAATTCGCTACAAACCCCAACACCTCCAGCTTCAAAAGAATCAAATAATTGTCTAACAACTTCCTGCGCGACATTTCAAAACCTGACTTTTCAACAAATTCCCTTTTTTTCGCGACGGCAGATTCTCCTCAGGAATGTATTCAAGTCACGCCAAAATACACAGACCCAAGGGGAAGGAATTCCCAGAATCCTACGAAGAGAATTTCGAATAAAACGTCCCAGGAATCCTTCGCATGTTTTTATTTGATTTGATCAGCAGCTGTCTCAATTCATCACTTTGAGTGTAATGCATACGCATAAAAATAAGTCATATTTATCGATACACATAACGCATAGAACGTGTAGTACACATATATACAGTACTGTATATATAAATCGTTGGCATTCTTAAAACATACACACGCAACCAAGAATGAAGCTCCTCACTGTTAAAAATTTGCATAAAAAAAAGAAAACGGTAAAACTTCTGGAGTAAATGATGTCAGGCATTTAGCGTTTTAAAAAGGATATTTTTACGTAAAAGAGTGATCTTACGGTCACCAACCCGTAAAAGATAACAACAAAGCATGGTAAAATCACGGTAGCCTGTATTTTACTGAAATACGGCTGAGAACAGTGTATTTTTACAGAGAATTTTCGATTAAGATTACGGTTTTTTAACAGTGCGCGTTAAAATAATTCTTACGACAACGAGAACGCTTTCTCGGTTAGCTGAAGATCATTCAGTTATATATTACAGATATCCTAAACAGTTACACTAAAGCGAGCGTGCAAAATTTTTCCCGTGTCCTGAATCGATGACAGATGCTGCAAATATTCGAATCAGAACTAAAGTCTAATGGTGTAAGGCACTCATGTTACAAACTGCCTAAGTCCACCTTTCTCTTTACATACAACAGAAAGGTGACCATTCATCAGCTCTATATCAGTAGTAGTTGAAGCAACAATGGTCGGCCTCAAAGGATGCTCCCTTTCATTGTGTGCTCCACAGTAAGGAAGTGAAGCAAGATCTGACGAGGTTGGTGGATGTCAGGGCGTTCTCCTGAACCCCTCCCTCCCTGGTGTAACTGCGTCTGTTATGTTCAGATAAGCAACTCTACTTTAAAACTGATAACAGAAAGACTATATCTCATTACTCGTACACATTCTTCAACGATTCCCTGTACGTTCGAAGAATGGAAAATATAAAATCTTTTATCATAGAATCAACTTTGAACTCACTAATTATGAACAAATTGAATTTCGTAGTTAAAATATACGTTTTTTAAAGGATGTAAAAAGCAACATTAGTGTGTGTGTGTGTGTGTGTGTGTGTGTGTGTGTGTGTGTGTGTGTGTGTGTGAAAAGCTGATTAGGTCTACGGAAAAACTAAATAACTCAGAAATTACCAATTTTCTCAATGAAAAACTCACTTAACATCATATTATCTATACAAAATATGCTCATGGCCCTGCTTTATTTAACGTTACGTAGGAAAAATATAAAGCAAGCACTTACAAAGATCAACTGTGTCAATATATAAGCAAATATAGCAGAAGAGTTCAACCTACTTCAACCTAATTTTGCAATTCATCTCAACAGAAAAATGAAAAGGGACTATTTAAATCCTTCATTGTTGGTAAATCAAATGAGCATATTGCCAGAATGAATGAGAAAAAAAAAAAAAAAAAAAAACCTTCACAAGGACAGTTAATCATAAAGGCATGAGTCGTTTGAAAATGAACAACTGATATAACAATGTTCAGTCAGCCATTAATTATATCTATTCCAAAATCACCGCTTGGCCAAGAAAATTTCATAAGCATAAGCATTTCTTTAGGACCAGTCATACTCTTCTATGAAAAACTTGAGCTTCCATAAATATTTTCTGCACAGGCAAAGGTCAGCTGGGAAATGGGATTATCTGTGGCATAGGAACAAAGGATACTTTTCAGTGTAATGTTAGTGTTGTTAGAACGTAGGTCCTTACTAAATACTATGGTAACTCTCTCTGATGGGGAGAAAGTTAAAAATGAAATATCATCCGCCTACTGCACTGCCCTTCCTAAAATCAGAAAAAAAGGTCTATTCAACTGCTGATAAGTAGCTAAACAGTATAATTTGAACCATGTCTTAGCTATCAATTCCATCACTTAAAATTTCTGATACATTCGAATTAAAAAGTAATTCTCCTTGCAAAATTAGTATGAAAGTTTTGACATTTTAGGAAACTATATCAGCGTTGAACAACAACAAGTTTGGTTAATTTTCAAAGGTGCAACTAAATTTTACCAATATAAACCAAACCACGCTCAAAAGGTCGGAGGATAGCGATGGCCATTCATACGCCTACAAGATTTAAAGATGAATGTATCAAATCCATTTCTTAAGCCTATGTAGGCCTATACAATCTAGTTGGTTATTGCCTTATAGTGCCATAAGACTTGTGATACAGTACATTATTCCACTTTGAAGTTGGTCCGATGAGAAGCAAGTTCATGCAAGAAGCTTAGCAAAACGTCAACCCGATGTAACTAACCAGTAAAAAGTCAAAGGGCGATCCTTTGTCTATCTATATCTAAACTTAGATGAAGTGTAAACCCCTATTGAATGGGGGAATTCCGGTTCTATTATTGAACACCGAAGGCACAATTCCCAGTCTAAATTTAAGTTGATGGTCAACTAAAGGAAGGACTCTCAAACCATAATCTGTCAGGAAACTACACAAATCAAGTTTTATTCATTCAATTTCTTAAAATGAAGAAAATTTACACTGTTTTCTTTGATACGAAAATCACTTCGATAAAAACTAAATTAAAAGAATGGGAAGCGATCGACCTGCCTGTCTGTGGAAGGGTGGGATATTATAAAAGAATTAAAAAGGAAGCAGCAGAAGCGCTAAATCTGGGTTTTTCCTCAAGGTAAATAAAACTAATATATATTTCCCATTGGATACCGTATCTTATGACAGGCTACTAACTGGAAAAAGGGAAAATCCAAGGGATATAGAAAGCTCAGTTTAAAGTTCATTTGCCAACTTAACAAACAGAAGATGCATATAATGAATGTTTCTAAAATCTTTAAATTTTATATAAGTGAAACGCAAAAAAAAAGCAATAACCAAAACTGTAGGGATAGAGTGAATAACAAAAAGAAAGAAAAGAAGAGAAGAAATAGATAAAATGATTGAAAACATCCCAAAAGATGAACAAAAATAGAAGTATTCTAATATGGTAACCAAAACTTTTAATAGAAAAAAAAAATCAAACAAAGCAAAGCTTTCACTGTTATTGGGAATTGTAACAGCAGTATTCACATAACCCATTACATAGGCAAAGAATACCGTTAACTCTTGTCGTCGGCAGTTTGCCATGGTATCAAGCACTGAATTCCTTTGAATTTTTATTATTGACTTGCCTTTCATGTCACTCCTAGCCCGACAATGCAGCATGAGAGAGAGAGAGAGAGAGAGAGAGAGAGAGAGAGAGAGAGAGAGAGAGAGAGAGAGACCCTTTCCACTCGTAAAAGTCAATAGAATAGAGATGCACAGTATGTCAGTTCCACATGATTTTACCAGCCATATCAACTAGCACTAAAGGAAGTCTGTAACATCATCAAAACTATATATATATATATATATATATATATATATATATATATATATATATATATATATATATATATACATATACATATATATATATATATATATATATATATATATATATATATATATATATATATATATATATATATATATATATATATATATGTATATATATACTGTATGTGGATGTGTCAGAGAGAGAGAGAGAGAGAGAGAGAGAGAGAGAGAGAGAGAGAGAGAGAGAGAGAGAGAGAGAGAATCCATATGAATGTATTCACAATTACAAAAGTACCTGATTAGGCTATATTAGCTTTTAAAATGTTCACCACTGCACATCAATGGTTTATGCGTAAACAAATAACACACTTAATAATTGAAATAATCTTTAATTATTAAACTTTTAAATTCCCTAATGTCAATATAATCCCAATTACTATCCTTACCTTTTAAAGAATATTCCTGTAATATTCTAATGACAATGATATCCTTTCCACCGCAATGGTTCTCCTACTTTTCTGTATAGTTACGGCTCCTTCCACAATATAGATTCGAAATTTCCGAAAATAACTATGCAAAAAAATCCATCAATATTTTGTACACATATTTCATCAATAAATATAACAATTTCTTTACCTTTTTAAATATTTTGTTAAAGATATGTTTGAAGTAAAGAATTGGTCTGACAAGGAAATATGACATATTAAACTTTAAGACCATCCCTTAACAGAAGATTTCTGTAAGTTAGTGTTTCCTCATATTATTTATAAATGCCATTTATAAAGACTTTCTTGTATTTGCCGTTTCTTACGCGCTTACACTTCTTTCCAAAAAGAATGGATAGACTTTTGTAACATTAGACTGGCGATGACCTAAGAATTAGCTAAGAGTAGAAAACTAACAGGATAAATTGATCAAATGATGATCCAGCGCCAGGCATCAAGAAAATAACTTCTCACACAGTTTGATAACACACACACGATATATATATATATATATATATATATATATATATATATATATATATATATATATATATATATATATATTTGTGTGTGTATTTAGATAATATATTAAACAAAATACAGACCACTAACTGAATCATTTAAAGAACTCACAAAACAAAGTAAAACTAAGATTAATTTTTCAACCCGAATCAAACGCAGTATTCTCTCTCTCTCTCTCTCTCTCTCTCTCTCTCTCTCTCTCTCTCTCTCTCTCTCTCTTGTAATTAGCCAGTGGTGAAAAAGGGAGATAAAACGATGGAAATTAGTGATTAAGTGACCCTAATAGGCATAACTGGATTCGGTAGCTGAAGAAAAAGGGAAATTGACGGAATCGTCAAAAGACGGTAATTGATCAATTGACAAGTTTGGGACCTTCCTCCGTTACCGCTCTCTCTCTCTCTCTCTCTCTCTCTCTCTCTCTCTCTCTCTCTCTCTCTCTCTCTCAAGAGGCCTTCCTACAGTAGTGAACAGAACAAATCGTAGTAACATGGCTTATATTTACGCTTACCTTCACTCTTCATTGAAAAATATGGCATTCTTCAGTAATCTATAATCGGACAACATTTTGCTTTACTCATTCAGTAAATTTATCAAATAAAAATCTCTCTTCGTTTGAAATAGGTCTTAGTTTGAATACATGTGTTTGAAATATGTTTACTTTTAATACATGTGTTTGAAATAGGTCTTAGTTTGAATACATATGTGTGAAAGGATTATTAAATATCTTACATTATGAAGATAGATTGCTATACATGGATAGGGTGGGGAAAATATTATGGATTTCTACAAGGAAGATAGTGAAAGGATCAAGTGTTTAAAGGTCAAAGGAGAAGCAGTATGGTAGAACTAAAGTAACAGAGGCGATGTGAAGGATGCTATATAGAAAAGTCATAGAGAATGATTAAAGTTTTATACGATAGAAGTGAAACATTTGTTAAGAGGATGTACGGAAAATTACTGGTTTGGCATAAAAGTAAGCCAAAGACGAGTTTGTGCCTCTGTAGGACAGTTTCGCATATGCAGAGCTTAAGTAGGACATATATATATATATATATATATATATATATATATATATATATATGTGTGTGTGTGTGTGTGTGTGTATACATGTATCCCCTTATAAATTATATATATATATATATATATATATGTATATTTATATACATATATCATATATGAATATATATACACAAATAAACGCACATAAACATTAAATATATATTATATATAAATGTATATACACAAATAAACACACATATAACTTTAGATATGTATCATCTATATATATATATATATATATATGGCATTCATTTGTAGACTATGAAAAAGCCTTAGATAGTGTGCACCGGACAATTTTGTGGAGAGTCCTACGTTATTATGGAGTTCCTCTTAAATATGTAAATTTAATTAAGTCTGTTCATGAGCATAACAAGTGCAAAGTTAATGTTGGTGGAGTCCTATCAAATGAAATTCCAGTGAACAGCAGAGTACTCCAAGGGAATGTGCTGTCACTTATGCTGTTTATCCTCGTCATGGATTTTGTAATGCATAGAACAGTTCGGGATGATGGAGAAGAGTTGGACTAAATATGTAACATGAAATTAGCTGACCAGAGTATGTTGATGACGATGTCCTTATCAACAGAACACTACAGGACTTGCAAAACCTGCTTACTGGAATGCATGAAATATCACATGAGGTTGGGCTCAAGATAAATAGAAAAAAAGACAGAGATGATGAGAACGGAATATGTGATGGAAGATGAAATTTCATTGGAAGGAGGAAGGTTTAATGAGGTGGAATCATTTAGATATTTAGGAAATATGATCTCCAATACAGGATGTTTACCATTTGAGTTTAATGAAAGGCTCAAAAAAGTAAATCAGACAATGGCTAGGTTAAGTAAAATTTGGAAATCAAATCACTTGAAATTATATATAAAAATCAGGCTATATATCAGTTTAGAGAGATCTATGTTACTGTATGACCGTGAGTCCTGGTTTGGTAATGAAACAATATCTAAGTGATTTAATAGATTTGAGAGCAAAGCCCTCAGGACAGGATTAGAAATGAAACTATAAGAGAGATTACCCAAGTGCTTCTGTGGATGAGATCATGGTGAGAGGTAGATGGAGATGGTTCGAGCATGTCTTCGCACTTCCCAAGAGAGATTAGTTCACCAAACTTTCAACTGGGCTCCACAAGACACTAGAAGAGTTGTGAGACCCAGTCCTACATGGCTGAGGACTATGAAACGTGAATTAGGAGATGATGAATGGAGAAGTATTGATTTAAAAGTTCATTATAGAAACAACTGGTGACTTCTAACCGAGGCTCTGCATTAATAGGTGTAGATAATGATGATGATGATGATGATGATTTTATATATATATATATATATATATATATATATATATATATATATATACAAATATACATATATATGTATATATATATACACATAGTATTACGGCTGGTGAATTACATAAACTCCCGAGCTCCAAACTCACCTGTTTATTTTACTTAAATGAGCTACACTTGAAAAATACCCGATCTCTGAGAATAATACTCAACTCCCAGATGGCAGTGTATATGAACACTGAATATCCAAAAGTCTCTTAAGTTACTCTCAAACCAAGACTGGGTGATTATTCACGTGAACTATCAAAAAACCAACCTATAACTTCAGTTCTTGCCCAGGATCAAGAGCAAAGCACTGATAGAAAATATTGGTGATTGAAATAATACATAATATACAAAAAATAAATATATCCTATAAAAGTTACAACAACAATTCGCGAGAATTAACAATAAAAATAAATCACTTGAAATATTAAATCTGAACAACACCTAAGACTAAGACAAGAAAATGTTACTCTATGAAAATTAGACAATCACTTGATTCATTGGAAATTAATTTATGAAAAACTTTAATTTTGACAATTAATGAAAAGATTTAACATTTTAGCATTCTAATGATTAAACACTAAATGAAATTTACGTATATGTAACTGTTACGCTTACGTCTTTTGGTTCACACAAGATTACCGAACAGTTATGCAAAATAAATACACTTCACTGTTTAACTTGAATCTCACAGGGCCAGTTACAAAAAAAATTTGTTAAACTATACTTACATTAACACACTACACTTGAATTAACATTCATTAGTTTCATTAATGTTTGAACATACTATACACGATATATGTTGGATAGAAATTGCTAATCATGTTTGACAGTAAAACACTAATTGCACTTGAGAGGTGTGAGGGTTGGCTGTCGTTGGCTCTTTCAAAGGGGCAGGCATGGTCTCTTCTGCTACTTATGCATTCCTGGGAGCTAATATATATTGACTTAATTCGTCTAGAAAATTCTTATAGATCATTCTCGTGGCATTGGGGATAAGGCTCTAGTGGGGAGGCTGCCAACGTAATAAATTGAAAAAGGGATAGTAACCTTTCTTGCGAGGCCACTCCTCTCTCAGCTAACTCGACCACCAACCCTCGTAACTTTAAAAAAAAAGAGTAAATTTGATTCGAGAATTTTCATGCACTTTCTAACCACGTGGAAACATAAAGATTACGTGAGCCCTCGTGGTCATTCCTCGTTTGGGTCATACAGCATACCTAAATGAGTTTACATAAGACTTCGCAAAAAAGAAAATGTGAAAGAAAAAATTGATTATCAAAAATAACGTAAATTTACATATACGAAACTGAATGAAAATACAGCTAAATGAATGACAAAAGGCTTATGAAATTTGAATAAATTTGCTTAAACCTACAGGAGGGGAACTCACCTTACGAGCTGGCTATACACCCCTTGAATACACAAATGAAATATATATATATATATATATATATATATATATATATATATATATATATATATACATATATATATATATATATATATATATATATATATATATATATATATATATATATATATATATATATATATATATATATATGTGTGTGTGTGTGTGTGTGTGTGTGTTAAGATAATATCATTGTGTCTAAAAAGTATTTGCTAATTACATTTGATGGTAAAATTCTATTTTTCTTTAAAGAAATACTCATAACAGTGAATCACTAATTATTTAACAAGGTATTGAGGTAATTCTTATTTCTTGATTAGAAAGTGAACATTTAGTTAAGATACGCTTTTATAGTACTTTATATACATTTGACAGGAGTTAATTGTCTCCCATCTCTATCAAGTATTAATTATTCGTGAGTAACATGGTACATATGAATGGCCAATACATGGCCGCGTTAGGATTCCGATGGTCCTTTTATCGAGGTTAATGTTAAGTATTTTATTTCTGCTCGTTAACTGACCCCCACCTTGAAAACATTAGTTATATTACAGATACCTTAAAACTTGATAATGATTTTAAATGGATCCTTTCAATTGGTGCCCATATTGGGGAAGTTCAGACCTTTATCACATGGCATTGTTGTCGCCCAAGGATAGTAATACCAAGAGCGGAACATGAAGAGCCTCTAATTACTTTTAGGTGATTTAATCTCTCAGTTTAAATCCACGAAGCTCCAGTTATTGACACAGGGGAAGACCATTGAGTTGTCACCATCTTTTCCTGTTGCTACTGGGGTCATTACAACTGTAAAAATCAGTGCTTCCTCTACTTCACCTGCTTGGCCGAATGTTAACAATTTTGTACTCATAGTGACTGGAGAGGGTCGAGCAATTGGTGGATACCAGCCTATTCCAGGGTTCATGACTGTACTTCCATATGCAGCATGTTTCTCGGGGTCTCCAGTATGTTTTGGACCTCTTGCCTCCACACCTGTTCTACCCACATTGGTAGAGTAGGGAGTCAGTTCTTGGTAGACCAGACTCAGCACGGAAGAGAGGAAGTGGTTCCTGCAGCTACAGTTGATTCGGATGCTGCCAAAACAGGGGCCACCCCCAATGCACTTAATAACACAAGAGTCATCCAGCGAGAATGATCCTGATAGTGATTCCTCTGGCAATCACTCCAGCTCCTGGTCTGGTGTCAGCACAGCTAATAGTAACTCCGCTGAGAAAGCCAGAACATTGTAGTCAGACCTCTATCTGTCTGATCTGGTCAAAGCCATTGATTTGTGGAGAAGCCCTGAGCTTCTTCCATTTCCTGGGGATTCTGAGGTATACTGCACTGATAGAGATGCAGAGGGAAGCTCTGGTTGGTAGATTGCTTACCTTGGAAGGTAGAGATTAAATAGTCTTTTTCAGCCTATATGAGGGGGGAGGTGAGGTCTGAAACCTCCTACAAGAATATGAGGAAGATGAGGAGTCTCTTCATCGATTAGTATTGAGAAACCCGAGAGATACTGGATACTAGGAGAGCCTGTTTTAGCAGTACCAGCTGTACCAGTCTCCCTACCCTCGTCATAGTATAGACTGAAGGGAGCTGATGAGGAAGTTTCTCTAAACTGTCCCCAGTGAGGGAGCAATTTGGTTGGAGCATTCCCTGGCAATGATCAATGTCGGTCATTAGGCCACTTGGCAGGATGTTATGTACTGCACCTTCTGGATGTCCTGGATAAGACTACATGGAGGCATGGAAGAGGAACTAGAAGCAGAGGATCATCTGGCTATTGGTCGTGTTGGTCAATCATGGCTTGACTCATATGCCAACAAGGTTGCCATGGCTGCTCCTGAGCCTGTACCTGCTTCTGGGCATGCCCATACTTACATGCCTCCCTGACCCGTTCTAAAGCCTGTACCTATGGAAGTGTGTCTGGCACTATCACGCCCACCGGATAAGTCTCCTCAGTTCCAGAGGAGGCCCTGCACTTAGTGTGAAACCAGGCCACACATATAGCAAGTGCTGTAGATACCTGGACCTGTATTTACACTGTGGCTAAGTTAGCCATCATGTTGCTCAGTGTGGGAAGCAAATACTGTCCCCCACCAAGGTATACGTCTCCAGTTCAGAGGTTGGCTATTGCCAGCAGCCCAAGGAAGGGACTCACTACATTATAAACTCCTAAGTGGAGGCCAGTATAAGTTAGGGTTACCTAGACTGCGTTGTCCAGCTTTAGTTTATCCAGTAGCAATGGGATTGAAACAGTAATGAGTCCAGCCCTTCTTCTGAAGTAGTCGAGAAGAGGATGAAGAACAAGAAATCAAAGGCCAGGAAGCTCATTGGTACAGAGGAGTATTATAGGGCCTTAAACACAAGGCTGTGAGTGTACATAAAGTTACATCAAAGGAGTTTGTGAGTACCACAAAGTTTGCTCATAATATTACAGTGGTAACCTTGGAAATCGAGATTTCCGAGGTCTCCCCGCAACTTAAAGAGATCACTGTGCATCCGGTGACACTTTCAGGACTGGCCAGGGATATCCTACCCCCAACACCAAGGATCAAGCAAAAACTGAGGCTGTACTGAAAACCCTTTGTAAGGTTAACTTGGCACCATTTACTCTTGTCCCACTCATGGTTGTTCTAGTGACCTTGAATGAGGTGTCATCCGGAGTGTTTGATGCTCTAATTAATTCCAGAGCTAAGGTCAACCTCCTGTCATTGAATGCAATATAGAAATATCAGCTGCAGATGGTAACCGATACCATTGGACTGAAGTGTTTAGAGCAAACAAGACCTAAAACCTTAGGCACTGTGCTATTGACCCCCATATTGCATGTAAAGACATTCCCCGAGAGTGCATTCCATGTAGTCCCTTTAGAGACATTGGCTGAGCACCTAGTGTTGGGTTACCAGTTCTTGAGGGTAAATGGGGCGGTAGTTAACAGGCGCCGGAATTGGCTGAGTGTTGGCAGTACTTCCAGATATTTTCCTTGGGAATATTATGTGACAATACATGGAGCCTATTGCCAGTAAGTAGTTTATGCATCTGAAGTACATGCAGTCTATTCACCTGGGATTTCCAGTATTGAGCCTGTACTTGTGCCACTTACTGTGGCTTTCCCCGAGGGCTTGACACCTTCAAGTTTTTGCCTGTCCAGCCCTCTGTTGCCATGATATGGATGATGGTGACATCATAACTTCTTGTTTGTCGAAGAAAGCTACAGCCATACTTTGCATTCTTGATCTGAAAGATGGCAAAGCTTCAGTTTTAGTCAAGGGTTCCCAAAAAGAAATCGCCAAGAGCAAAAAGGGTGGTCTCTTGGGGAAGATATTCACCACGGCAGTGGTGGATGCTCCTCTGTCCTGCCTGATAGCACAGGAGTGAAATCTGACACTGGTACCAGGCATATTGGAAATAAGAGACAGATTGTCTATCTCAGATGAACTGGATTCTTCTAAAAAGAACAAGTTTTGTCAGATGCTTTGCTGTCATTTTCGTGTTATCAGTACTGATGATCATGATTTGGGAGTGTGTGCAAGTGTGCCAATATGTATTCACTTGTCTGACGAGACACCCATTTATCAGAGGGTGCAGCAGTTTGCTAAACCAATCAACGATGCCATTGAAGAACAGTGCTAGAAGTTGTATGAATTAGGTATTACTAAACCCAGCATCACTCATTGGTCTTCGCCTATTGTTCCAGTCCTCAGGAAGGACAATAGTATATGGTTATGTGTGGACTATCATAAACTGAATAAGGGGACAGTCTCCGATACATTTGGTTTTTGGACTCTATGGAGTCAAGTATTTTACAATCTTATTCTTTGATATTACCAGTTACCCTAAGCAGTGGAGAGTAAAGAGTACACAGTTTTCTCAACAGCCTTTGGACCCTGCAGCTCGGACATTTGTTCTTTGAACTGAAGAATGCTCCTGCAGTGTCCCAAAGAGAAATGCAGAGTATTTTGCAGGAGGTCCTGAAGGACAAGGTGATTGTCTACATTGATGATATATTGATCCTTGGGCCTCTTCTGAGGAACACCTAACCCTGTTGAACGAGTTTTGGCTACTCTCCAGAAGCACGGTCTTAAGATAAAACTTGGGAGGTGTTCTTGATTTCAGACGAAGGTTAAATATCTTAGGCATCTAGTTGGACGTTCTGGTATATTGTAAGCAACTAGAGTACCCCTAAAATTGGAGGACTTCCCTAAACCTTCCACTGTGCATGAGTTATGATGATTTATAGAACAGGTGAACTTACAAAGCAAGTTCATCCTGAAGCACTCACATATAACCAAACCATTATCCACTAAGACAGGAGGACAGAAAATAAAATGGCCAGCAGAGATTGACTGTGCCTTCGAGTACCTGAAGGAACTAATCAAGGAAGACATCATTATGTCATGCCCCGATCACTCCTCTGATGCTAAACCCTTATAGTTGTTTGTTGAAAGTTCAGGTGAGGGTACTACTACTTGTCTGTGCTAAGAATTCTTGGAGCATCTAGGGGAGCATAGGTTGTACCTTATGACTCCACGACCTTCTTTGATTATAAGACCTGTTACTCCATCAATGAGTGTGAGTTGGCTATTCTGTGATGGGGAGTGAAAACATTCATGGCATTCCTCTCTAGCGAGTTCTTTTTAATCCATTCTGATTACCTTCGCTTGATGTATCTTCAAGACATGAAGATGGTGAATAGTTATCTAGCGAGGATACTTGAGGCCCTGTCTGAATTTAACTTTGTTGTTGAATACTTTTCTTGTGATCAGAATGCCACAGCAGACTGGTTATCCCTCTTGCCTTCATCTACTTACTGTATGACTTTTTCTGAATCTTCAACTTCCAAGTTGCCTACTGGAATCACACTTTATAAGGAGGTCTAAGGTCTGAGGTATTCCAGATTTTCTTATAAAATTCTTGGAGCTATTTGTGAACTGCTAGAATGAAGGGTTGGGTGTTGCAGTCAACTCTCAGTTGAAGGGAGCCAAGCTCCAGGAGGCTTAGTTTACAAGTTTCTGAAAAACCCCAGTTGGCTAGGCTTCAAATTGGACAAGAATAGCAGGAATCAGATCAAAGCTATGTGGTTTCCGGGTACTGTTCCAGTTTTGGAGCTGTTATTTGTAAAGTCTAAGCTATTGAACCTGGAAATGTAGGTTCATTGGGATACCTCTTGCCCAGTAGTTTATTGTGACCCATCAGTAACTGAGCCTAAGTGTGTGCATCTCCAGTGTTTTGCTGGAGTCCACTTAACGCTCAGCTAGAGCTCTATAATTACATTCCTCCAAATGACATGATTCTGGGACATAAGAAGGAATTGAAAGCTTATGAGTCTGATGCTGAGGACTTAGCCACTTATGATCCTGAAGTGCTGGAGGATTGTCCCATAATTCAGTATGTGACTGAAAAAACCATGTTAATACAGTTGTGAACATTTATATCATCCCTCGGTGGTAGGTCTAGGTAATGTTACAGATAATCCTGTATTGTGCTTTTGTCAATACAGGAGCACAGGTTTGTCTTGTCAGTGAGACTGTAATGAGAAATTTTGACATAGATTACCAGGTATTGTCCGTAGAACTGTTAGAGGGGTTGAGTGGTGCCTGTACCAGTATTCTAGACCACATCCAGTTAGATTTAAAGTGTTCTTCCAGGTAGGATCTCCAGCATTTTAGGTATGTGGTGGTAGTTGCCCAAAGTATTAACTTTTGTTTTGTCATTGGCAGAGATCTGCTGGATGTAGCACCCCTGATCCTGGATCCACCACGAGAATAGTTAGTGTATGACAGTACTGTCGTTCTTCAGTTGTCTCCCAAGGTATTCTCAGTCTTACTGCTGACCCTTAACCTGACTGTCGAGCGTACTCAGGGAATGCTCTTATATCCTCTAGTCAGGTGGTAAGATTCAGGGAAATCATCAACAGCCTCAATCTGGCATTAAAAGGATCTACACTAGAGTTTCCTGCATCTCAGGTTCCAAGCTCCTATCAGTCATATAAGAGATGTTGGTCTCACCTCGAGTGCGCCAAAATTTGCAAGTTAAATAGAAACAAGTTGGCTCTGTAACCCATGTAGTCACCTTCAATGTCCTAAAAGACCCCGGTTGTAGACACACCTGCAAAATGCTCACTTGGGGATAAAAAATTGACTGCTCTGCTTTGTCAACTTGATTACCACAAATTCTTGATTAGTGTAATCAAGGATATATGCTGAATGTGTTAAGAATGTCACAACAGTAAGGTATCAAGGGACATTGTTGCATCACCAACCTAGAAAATAGTGAATGCATCTCCTTTTGAGTTGATTGCTACGGATCTAGTCTCCTACACCAAGTACTGGTTTTATTGGATTTCTGATGCTAGGCAACCATTATTCTAAGTGGTTGATGGTAGTAAGGAACAAGAGGAGGTGCATGATATGCAGAGCACGTGAATAAAAAGTTTTTTATCAAGTTATTCTGTGTGTCCCTGGCCGAATATTGACTGATAAAGACTCTGAGTTAATTTCACAGGAATTTACCAAGTTATTGGAGCAGTACAGAGATTAGTTCAACAAACTTTCAACTGGGCTCCACAAGGCACTAGAATAGTTGGAAGATCCAGGCCTACATGGTTGAGCAATATGAAGCATAAAGTAGGATAGGATGAATGGAGAAGTATTAATTTAAAAGCTCAAGATAGAGACGACTGGCGAAATTTAACCGAGACCCATTGCGTCAATAGGTGTAGGAGGAGATGATGATAATGATGGGTTTCAAGAGTTATA
>NC_090730.1:88351742-88359242 GCF_036898095.1 Palaemon carinicauda | reverse complement strand
ACACATCAGGGACAGGCTGCTTAGTCTTGATTACTAACAAAACCAAGCCATGATCAGACGTTCAATCTGGAGAACCAACCTTATTTGTTATAACATCAGGGGAATCGGTGTATACTACGCCCAAGCAGTTCCCAGACCAGTAAGTAGCTTAACTTAAGATTTGTTCACAGCCTGATTCAAATAGAAAAATGTAAAAACCAAAGCTCTTAAGCCATAGAAATCAGTAGGTAAAACAAAATTTAACCACGCCCTATGGTGAGCATTGAAATCACTAGTAAGCACAAAGAGGTCTTTCTATCATCTTATATCGTAGCCATAATGGTATGAAGATAATTGAAGACAGTATTATTCAAGTCAGAATTCAGAGACATCGAACACAAAAATCTAAGTTGTTATGCCTGCCACAAACTGACATCCACATGCATAGCTGGACTTATGAGAAGCAAAGTACTCAGTCCTAATTTACACCGCCAGTCACCTTGCCCTAGGAATAACATTACGTTACAAAATTGCTAGTTTCTTGGAACTCGATATAAGGAGCTCAGACAAGTGCCGCATTTGAGAAACTAAAGTTTCTGACCATAATAGAATATCCTAATGTCTGTAGGCAACTGTAAGATATTACCAGGCAGTCCTACGAATCTTGAAATTTATTAGACAACTCTGGTCCCGGATTTTTGTTTGTATCTTCAGATATGATAAGAAAAGCAATAAAAATAGTCTCATCTTGCTTGAAACCAAATTTAACAATAATGATAACAAAAACAATATGTACACGGCTTAATACTCTTAGTACCCTCCAGGATAGTCACTTCAGCGGTAGGGAGGACAGTAATGATAATTTTGAAAACGAATGTTGGGGAGGAAAATAAAGGAACTAAAAGGGAATAGATAATCTTTGATGAACCACCAGGCATCCATGGCTCTTCTATGGTTTAAAGAAAAACAAGAGGAAGAGAAAACAGACAGAATAGTGTGCCCAAGAGTACTTATAATGAAGAGAACTCTAACACAAGACAGTGGAGCTCCATGGTACAGCGGCTATGGCACTACCCAAGACTAGAGAACAATGGTTTGATTTTGGATTGTCCCTTTCCTAGAGGAGCTGCTAATCATAGCTATACTGTCTATTCTACTCTTACTAAGTGGGCAGTAACTATACACTGAATATTTACAGTGCAGTAGTTAACCCCTTGAGTGAAGAAGCACTATTCGGTTAACTTACAGTTGTCAAGTATAAAAGAGGATAGTGTAATAATAGGCCAGACTATTGCATTGAACTCGAAATCTTTTTCCGAAAAAAAGGATTGTTGGTGTAATGATTAAATTCCACAATTGTATATCAGCAGGCTATTACATAATGAGACCATTTCAGTGCAGAAAAAAACTTAATATGGTTTAAAAAAAAAAAAGCAGCTAAATGCTGAGTTCAAGTAGGATGAATGGATATCAGTCTTCACATGCAGACCACGATAGTATTTCAATCTCATTTCTATCTTCCGGTCTCCTTACAAATTTACCCATACCAGAATCAGTAGTTAAAAACACAGCCATTCATAGGAACTTGCAGATCCCAACAAGACATGGAATAAGGCCACTTAGAATAAAAGATGAGAATTCCCTGCATCACATGTATCTTGCTGAAACAGTCTTAGAATGTTTGAGACTTTGCTAACAACACCTGCTCCTGAGGCACCAGATTTCTCAAGATCTTCTAAACCATATCCTGTCATGTTTCCTAAGGTAAGATTTATGACAGCCCTTGAATTCGTCTCCTCTCCACTAATCCATTATGTGGACACTCATAAACATAACACACTTTATCAGTTCGCCTTTTCACTTTCAGTGGGGATGGTTCCTTCCAACGCTCCGCTCCCCAATCTCGGCAAAAAATCATAGGATGAGGATGCTACCCGAGTGCTCATTTTTCTCCCCGACTGCAGTGCACTGCAGTAACATAAATACCATATACATAATTTACTGCTAACGTCAACTTTGGCACAAATCGTTTCAACAACGTGCAGATTATCGCTCAGTACACAAAGAGATTTTGAATTTAACCCCTATCGTTGGTAAAACAATCGTTACAACCACGATTAGGTCAACATATATATATATATATATATATATATATATATATATATATATGTGTGTGTGTGTGTGTGTGTATGCTTACATGTTTTATATGTTGTAAATAGCAATGTCTATATAACTGTTCTTTTTCTGATTTATTTTTGAATATATAAAAGCATCTCTCATCTTCATTTAACCCCCAGCCCCTGCAGTCTTAACTGATATATATATATATATATATATATATATATATATATATATATATATATACATATATATATGTGTGTGTATATATATCTGTATACATATATATGTATATATATAAATATATATATATATATATATATATATATATATATATATATATATGTATATATAAATGTATATATATATATACATATATATATATATATATATATATATATATATATATATATATATATATATACATATATATAACAATCAATATCATCATCAGCCGTTACCACTCCACTGCAGAACAAAGTCCTCAGACATGTCCTTCCACTGGCATCTGTTTATGGTCTTCCTATCCCAGTCTACATCAGCAAAGTTTCTTGGTTCGTCAATCCATCATTTTCCCTTCCTTCCCCTGCTTCTTTTCTAATCTCTAAGGAACCCTTCTGTTATTCTTAATGTCCATCGATTATCTGTCATTCTTATTATATGCCCTGCCCACGTCCATTCTCCTCACATGTTATTAGTACATCCTCTATTTTAGTTTGCTCTCAAATCCACGTTGCTCTTTTTCCGTGTTTTAATGTTATTCCTATCATTATACTTTCCATATCTCTTGAGCTTTAATTACCTTGTGTTCTAAGGCTTTAGTAAGGCTCCAAGTTTCTGATGCATACGTTAATACTGGTAAGACCATCTAATCAAATACTATTCTTTTTAGAGAAAGCGGCATTTTAATTTTCACAATCTCATTTACTTTTCCAAAGCTCTCCATCCCCTGCTTATCTTTCTTTTAATTTCGATCTCATATCCTGGGGAAACATTTACTGTCTGTCTTAGGTATGTATATTCATTAACTCTAGAGGTTCGTCAATAACATTATTTGTTCTCTCTGCAATTTTTGGTTTTAGTCATTTATTTTCAGTCCGACATTTTTGCTTTCGCTATTCAGATCTTCTGTCATTTTTTTGCAATTCCTCTAATGATTCAGTAAATAGAACTATGTCATCTGCAGTTCTTAAGTTGTTACGTTATTCCCCATCAATATTAATTCCTACATTTTCCCAATTTAATTTTCAAAAAACTTCTAGGCATCCTGTGAATAATTTAGGAGAGATGGAGTCTCCTTGTCTAACTCCTTTCTCAATCGGAATTTTCTCACTATCTTTATGTAGTTTTAAGATTGCTGTACTTTCCGTATATATATCATCAAGTGTTCTAACTTAAGATTCATCTATTCCTTGTCTATGAAGGGCTTTCATTACAGCTGAAATTTTGACAGAATCAAAAGCTTCCTCATAGTTTATAAAGGCCATAAATAGTGGTTTGTCTGTTGAATTTTCCATCAACTGGTTGATTACATGGATATGGTCAGTTGCTGAATATCCACTTCTCAAGCCTTTCTGCTCTCTTGAATGATTAAAATCAAGGTTTCTTTGCATTCATTCTAATATGATCATTATAAATATTCTATATATTTATTAGGTGGTAATTTTTCATATCCATTGCGTCGCCCTTTTTGTGAATTAGTATAATGATAAAGTTTTTCAAAGTTGTAGGTATAGAGCATTTTTACAGACATTTTGTGCAAAGTTCAGCCAGTTTTCTCTATCCATCATTAAATAAATTGTCTGACCATCTTTTCCTGTTGGTTTGCTTCTTTTCATTCCTTTTAAAGCTGTCCTTACTTCTCATATATATATATATATATATATATATATATATATATATATATATATATATATATATATATATATATATATATATATATATTTCCCACTAAATACAAGTATCCATGCGCTATCTACCATTACTGTTTCGGCCAACGACTCATTGTTATCAACACAGGTATCTTACAAAGTCCCATCATTCACTACAATGTCAGTTCAGCAGTACAAATTAAATCTTATAATTTACAAATAAGTAGAAAAGATTCACCTACGTTGGTAACATTCATACATCATATACTGAATATTGTATTTGTTATCAAAACAAGTACGACATGCAAGTAAATATGAATTGACAATAGTTATTATTGTAGTCATTACAATAATAATTACTACTAAAATAGTAGTATTAACAATAATAATTACTACTAAAATAGTAGTATTAACAATAATAATTACTACTAAAATAGTAGTATTAAAAATAATAAGTACTACTAAAATAGTAGTATTAACAATAATAATTACTATAAATGATAATAGTAATGAATATATAAATAATAATTGTAATAAGAATATATACAGTAGATAATGGTAATAGCAATAATATTAACATGAAAAAATAGACCACAGAAAAATCCCACTAATGGGTAATATCATGTGGTCTTTGACACTTACTCTGTAAATGAATACATATCACCAAAGGACTGCAAAGAAATGCGGATTACCAAATAGATTTTTCTTTTTCTAAACACTGCAATTCCTGATATATGCTTGTTAGATACTATCAATAATGATAAACCAAATTTGGTTAAAAGATAATTAAACTTTAAAAAGGGGAATACAAATATGATAGATTTATAAGAGAAATAAATAACGCCCATTACTTGAAATACTCAAGTTAGATACAAAGTCTATTATAACAGACATTATCTGATTTGATATTTTCGAATGGGAATTATCTGGTTACAGCAAAAATTAAGCTTCATTTACCCCCGGGGAAGAAAATGGTGTCAATGACCCTACCTATTTTGATCATACATTAAATCCTTCCTATTGATAGAGAGAGAGAGAGAGAGAGAGAGAGAGAGAGAGAGAGAGAGAGAGAGAGAGAGAGAGAGTCCCATTCTCATTGAGTCATTACCAGCGAAAAGAAATGACGCTCAACTATCAAAGAGAGAATATGAACTCAAAAGAATAACGTCAATAGATATAATACACACAATCTTCAGTCTCAGCTCAATAACACGTAACAAATCGTACTAAAGAAGTCCAGTAACAATAGCGAATATGAAATGAGGGTAAACAATATCGTGGAATCATATGGTTCATTGTTTAACGATAGGCTTCTTTCTCAATGATACATAACTCTGTGAGACACTTGTGCTCAATATCTCACGCAATGTACTGAGAGAGAGAGAGAGAGAGAGAGAGAGAGAGAGAGAGAGAGAGAGAGAGAGAGAGAGAGAGAGAGAGAAGAATGGATGGATTCTACATCTAATGACGTAAAATTCCTGGAGTTTGGTGCTGTGTATGACAACGTCCTTCACATATAACTATTAAAAATTAAATCTGCAACGAAAGTTTAAATACCGATTTGTATCTGTAAAATAATAAGTATGGCGTCAATTGAGTACCAAATGACGCAATTTAAACTGTTGAATGTGACTAGATCGTTAAGATCTTGTTTTGAATACCATTTCATGATCAAAACACAAATTAGGAGTCAGAGAAAAACAAGTCAAGACTTTAAGCCAAAGGCCTCCTTCATCCACAAATATGATCTCGAACCCACCTTAATAAGCCCTCCAATTCTTGGATAAATGCTTAACGTTCGCAGTATGTCACATAAAACTGTTAAAAAGAGTTACCGCAGTGAAGTCTAATATTCCTCTACATATGCCGTTCGCGACAGCAAAACATTTCCAAGGAGTTTCTAAGGAATACGAAATGCGTTGACGCAATATCCCGCCTGGGAGACACAGAGACAGATTCGGGATGTTTTAAATTCCCGTCTTGGTGCACTTTATAATATAAAGAGAGGAGGAGACGGAAAGCTAATTTGATTTGGAAATGCTGTTCATCTTGTGAACCTCAAACAAGTTAGACCCCAATCTGAATAAGAAAAGGCATCCGCCTCAGCCCCCACGAATCAAGTAACCAAGTCAGACCGCATAATTTGAAATAGAAATAGAGTTCTGACTCACACACGCACGCACACACACACACACACACACACACATATATATATATATATATATATATATATAAGGAGAGAGAGAGAGAGAGAGAGAGAGAGAGAGAGAGAGAGAGAGAGAGAGAGAGAGAGAGAGATTGTTATGGCACAAAGACTGAATATTGATTTTATATGCTTACTAAATGGAACACAAAAAAGTGACTAAAGAAAAAAGATGAGCATATAAGTATGTAAAGAAGCAAATGAATTGAGAAATGAATCCCCAAGTATAAATACACAAATGGCTAAATAAACGACCACCATCAGCCATCCCTTGGTGCTCCTCCCCGCATAACATGGGAGTCCTCCTCCCAGGAGCAGCCATAACTTTTGATTTACTTCAGCAGCGGAAGAATAATAACAAACAATGCATCGCCTCCCCCTCTCTCTCCCTCTCTCTTTTTACTCTCACAGAAGCAGCAGCATCCTGCACATGCAAATCACCGTGGCAAAGACGGAGTCAATTAAATTTATATCAAAATTCCGCAAAGGCCGTCTGTTACATATGCAGGACATGCAATATCTCGTGGTAGCGAGATGAATAAGATGCAACTCGCTCAAGATGACGATAGACCATCTTTTCACACCCTGGTGAACATGGACCCTGATCACATACTGCATGACAATTGAATGGCTTTTAAATCAAGCACGTCTTAGTGATAAAATTCGACCACCGAGAGAGAGAGAGAGAGAGAGAGAGAGGAGAGAGAGAGAGAGAGAGAGAGAGAGAGAGAGAGAGAGAGAGAGAGAGATAATAAAAAATCCTATATAAAAAATCTTTACGCTCCAGTAAAAGAAAAATCATTGTCATATTATTAAAAAAGAAAATTCCAGATCTACTTTAACCATGTCGATAAACATCTTTGTGTAGTTTCATAATTCAACTTCCACCACAAGATAATGATTTGATTAAAAGCAACTTCGACTTAGTACAAGAGTCATTTCGCTGAAGCCCTTTTAAGTCTGCTGATAATCCAGGAGGATCATTGCAAATATATCTGCATCAACCTTTCCTTTTTCCCGACTGTTTGCAAGAATTTCGAGATATCAAAAAGAGCGCTGAGATGTGAATTCCACTGTGGTTATGGCGAACAATACTGTTGGAGGTATGCGTACAACATCGCAGCCCTCTGTGACCCTTTGTATCCTAAATTATTATTTAAAATATTCTATAGCCCAATTACCCTATCACTGCTGTGTAAAGTAACTGGAATAACCTCCAAGACGGTCCAGCAATTTTCTTTATGCATTCTTTCTGGAAAATTAGCAACTTTTCATCCCTTCCATTCCTCCCTACGGTAGAGCTTTTATTTTTCTTATTTTTTTCTGAAC
>NC_090730.1:88326742-88346742 GCF_036898095.1 Palaemon carinicauda | reverse complement strand
GTGCTGTTCACACGAGCTCTGCCATATATTAACAAACATCTGATGAGAGGAGAGTGTTGCACTATGACTGATATTGTAGAGTTTACTTTGAGTTTGCCGAAGGTAGGAGAGATGCTTACAAGTACCTGTCAAAATCGTGATATGAAACAGTTGAGCCTCCCCCATTAAGGAGATTCAACTAAAATCTGTTCAGACAGTAGAGTAAGTGAATCTGACATAATAATCTGACATTACTGCTGCTGACCTAGCCATCAAGTTGAAAAATCAGGACATTATGATAGTGGCAGGTAACATGTTACGAGAGTCACTTATTATTGGTAATTTTGCATTGTAGGACAGTTTTTTATGACAGTAATGACATAAATGCATCATGGGAAGGAACAATGATACCAGCACCTCTTCTCACATTTCTAGCATCGCTATTGAAGATACCAAAACACAAAACTCTTTCAACGTAGTATTGAAGATCTATAGGAGTAATTTCCCTCCTCAAAAATGAAGATATTACCTTAGAAGGAAAACTCTCACAGGAGCAAAAGTTCAGCCAAGAATACCTCCCTTCAGACTAACAAAAACCTTCACAGGAACAAGATACTTTGGTTAGAGATAACAATAGTACACAAGTGCCCCATCTATTCCAAATGTTTGTTTACAATATTCACAGAGGAAAGAAAAACACACCATTGCATATGATGCTTGGCCATACTCTTTATGCAAGAGATTCCAGAAAGAATCTTCTCAGAGTCTTCAAAAGAATTGGCTCTTGTAAAAACTATCAAACCATTAAACACGCCCATAGTTTACTTGCTAGCTATGCTGTGAAGTGCTCAGAAAATGGTGAGACACCCATTCCAAATACTTTTGTCAAGGACGACAACAAGATGGCAGGCATGGACAGCTCAGACTATGAAGACAAGTTATCACTCTCTAGTACAGAGGGTTCACACTATATGGCTTTTGTACTGTTCTAAGATACCACTGTGAACAAACCCCTTCACAAGTCTCCAGTTTTATCTACAGGACTTAGCTACTCTGATTCAATACTGCAAAAAACTACCTTGACAAGAGGTCCCTCCTCATGCTAAGCTTGTTATTCAACCTACCTTGCCTCAAAGACATGCTGTTGCATCCAGAAACTAACAAAACACCATTGCTCAATATAGAAACTGCTCGAAGTGTAACTTTGATGCAGGAAATTTTGATAAGTTTGATTCCCCTTGGTTTACCAGCAAAAGACTCTCATATTTGGGTTGCTGTTCCCACACTTCTCTTATTTGCTGTGGTTCCAATGATGCATGTTGGCTTTCTCCCCATTATACCACGATCTATCACTGAAAAAGTAACTGGTAGATTCTGTCTTACAAACTTTCAGAGTGTATGTAGACAAATGAATCAATGGCCATATGGTGTGATGGACTTGTGTTCAGTATAGCTGCATATACAGTATTTACCAGCATAAGAGGGAACAGTCAACAAAATATTGCTCTGTTTGGCTCCTTTCTATTGAACTCGGTTATTGCTCAGGTGTTAGGGCAAACTGTTCCAAGGTTCTAGTCAAGATGATGCACGAGTCGAGAGTGCTGTGTTTGGACGTGGTGTAATAGAATCAGTCTTGAATGGTAGCCATTATGTTTGTGCTCTCACAAGAATGTTGATTGCGGGGAACCCATTCTCTCCAGTGACAAATGTTCTGGCATCATAAGGACAAAGCTAGTCATCCAGAGCTAGCTGAGGTGGATATGTTACAAACTATACTCGCTGCAAACCAATGTTGTCCAAAAAAGTTAAAAGACATTATTGGACAAATTGAGAACATACAACAGGACTTTCGGGATTTTAAGTAGGAGTGCGAGGAAAAGTCTAAACTTTCCGCACTCTTTAGAGTTTGGCTCCAGTTAGTTGCTGTCATTGAGAATTCTGTGGTTTCGAAAATGGTAAGAAACGGGAACCTATTTGTTGCTAGTGTTGAAGATTCTATACCGATATTTGCGGAGTGTGATTGCATAAGCTACCTACATTACCGATCGTGGTACCCAGAACAAATCAAAGTTCTTGAGTTCACACATCCTGAGTTCTACCAACACTTTAAAAGGACAGTTTTGTATGTGATCGCCCGGGCTGTATTTTTTTGCTGTAGGAGGTAATGTAAGAGTGGAACAAACCATTCAGCGTGTGTCAAAGGGTCCACAATGTCACTAAGTTGTTGGAGTCACACGAAATGCTAGTGCTGTGGCAGAGTACCATGAAATTGGGAGCATTACCAACGTCCTCAATACTTTGACAACTAATCATCCAATGAACCACACAGAATGTCATCTCCAGCAGGCAGTGAATAACACTCGTTGTCACACATTTAACAAGAAAGTATCGAAACTGCTCAAATTAGTACTGGAACATCAAAATCCTTTTTCACTGATGGTCAATGTATCTGTGCCACAGCACAACCTCTTTACAAACCAGGCTGTTCATAAAGAGGTGGCTGAGACCTACACAAGTTGCAGGGTTGGAATAGATTCACTCCCTCCTAGTGTTATTAGAGGCCACATTCAATGAAGCCTTTTTATGGTTATCAAGGCCTGTAAATTGCTTGTGTCGGTCGAAGAACATAATACAATACTTGAATCAGTAGGACATTGATGGGAGGATCATTTTAGTACACCTCTGCCCTCAAAATGCATCAAGCCTTTGCCATTAACCCTGCTCATAACTTGCAAGTGTGTAGGGAAGTGCATCTCTCGATTCTGTGCTGGAGTTCAGTGTGTCATTTATTTGCTATGAAAGCGAAGATGGATCCTCATGTAAAAACCTGAAAACAAGTATGAGCGGTGATTAAAAACCCACCGAAAAGGATCACTACTTCAAGAAAACCCCCCAAGGTAATTGATAATATTGCAAAACTGGGGAATCAGCGAGATCAAAATTTTATTCTTCTGTGTGTTTACACGTGCGAAAGATGAGGTTATAGGGATAACAATAAAAGACACCCTTTAAGGTAGATGATACGTTGTGTACGGTATAACTTATGAAAAACACGTCAGCAATATCAATGCTGAAAAACGTTTTGTCTTCTGTCGTATCCAGTGCATTGCGAAAGAAGTCTATATACAAAGATTGACAAAGGACTGTCATGAAACGATACATAAACTAGAGGGGCACTCAGTAGACCGCAGACCTCTGCCGAGACAGCCTATTTCTCGACCTTTTACTCGACATTGACCTTCTTTGACCTTAACATGTATCAATTGGCATGGATTTTTATACAATCAAATATGAACCAAGTTTGAAGTCTCTGAGACAACGATGTCCAAACTTATGGCTAATTACGAGAATTGGACATTTTGCTTAATTTTATAATTTCAGATTTTTACATAACAGTTAATCCCTGCAAGTTTCATTATTCTACGACTGAAATTGTGGTCAGGAAGATGTGAACAAAGAAACATACACACAAACAAGGGATAGTCCTAAACATAACCTCCTTCCAACTTCGTTAGCGGAGGTAAATATGAAACACGCAAAAAGCTCAATACGAAATTGTGCTCGTAAAACAGTCGAAACGTTCTTTTCCTAGTAAAATAGATAATTTTCTTGAACATTTGTTATTACTTTCCAATATCAAAATAATTCTGTTACTTGAATAACGCGGTTAGTATATTTTGACTTGCTGCCCCCCCCCCCACAAAAAAAAAGAACAAGGGCTGTCGATAGAATATAATCAACCTAAATAACAGTCCTGATATTGAAGATATTAGATTCCAGTACGAAATCCTCATTCAAACGGAAAACAAATTCCGAACAACGAAAAAAAAATTATTAGCATTGTCCTCCATGATAAAAATACCGACTAAACGAGATAAAGAAAATCTCCTTATATAACTTAATACTAAAGAATAAAATAAGAGGGACATTATTTCAAACAACTAAGACTTTTCAAAACAATGCATTAGTGTTTTAAAGCGCTAATTACCTCCACATATTTTACATGAACTATAAAAAATCGAAGCACAGGATACATCTCCTTTTGCACTTGAGAGAGAGAGAGAGAGAGAGAGAGAGAGAGAGAGAGAGAGAGAGAGAGAGAGAGAGAGAGAGAGAGAGAGACCTAATCTAAGATGGTCCGAGATATTTTTAAGATTGTGCATGAGCACGACTCTTTTTCATTCGGCGAATCGGAGACCGACATCAAAGGCGTCACGAGAAGCTTCCTTCTCCGGTCTTCCCTTCTGCTTCACGGACCTCGAAACGGTCCACTTGAACTAATTTTTATTGCAGTTTTGTATCGCTGCTCTCATGGTTGGCCGAAGGTCCAATTTGGAGAGGACCGTCTTGTGTGACATAACATGGAAGACGCGGGAGAGAGAGAGAGACTGCATGCACTACGACCCGAGAAAGAAGGAAGGGAGTGTGGGGCAGGGGGAGGAAAGGATTTATGGGGATAGATAAGGACACTGGGAGTATGTGCATGGTCAAGGGGACATGAGCTGTATGAATGAGACCCGTCATGAGAGATTTGCCTGTAAGCTGCATTCAGACGAGGCGATAAAGACGTTTTCTTTGCTGTGAACAAATCTTCTGTGGCTCTTACGTACTCGACCCGTCCTTCATGACCGAGGGCAGTGGAAAGAGCATGAGAAGTTTACACGCAGTTGTGTAGAAGATTCTAATCGCAAAACGCCGCACCATGTGGCAACCCAAGCTTAAAACGAACTTTTATCAGTAATCTTACACCGTGTATACTTGCACGTACGTTCACAGATTGTAAGGCAACACAAGTTAAAAGCAAAGTCTGCATATATGTTTGCAAGCATTGGCGAGAGAGAGAGAGAGAGAGAGAGAGAGAGAGAGAGAGAGAGAGAGAGAGAGAGAGAGAGAGAGAAATGCATGACACGGCCAAGTAAGAGAGGGAATGCATGACATGGCCAAGGATGTGGTTTTTGACGCACACTGAACAGTCAAGTCGTAAATCTGAGCGGTTGTGCAAGATTTCCTTGCGGAAGTCCACACTTACAAATTACTAGGAATCAACCGCCTTCATCCTTCATTCATTCCTTCCTCGAAAAAATGTAACTAACCAAAGCAAACAAATGAGACTAAAGCAAACGGAAGAAGCAAATTTTCAAGCGCATCTGAACAAACCATGACGGACTCGTAGCACAGTAACAGCAATTACTGGAGTACATAGTCGAGAGAGAGAGAGAGAGAGAGAGAGAGAGAGAGAGAGAGAGAGAGAGAGAGAGAGAGAGAGAGAGAGAGAGGTGGGGGTGGGGAGCTTTATAAATATTATAACTCTTCTGTATCATTTTTTCATTTATGGTTTATTCGTTACTTTTCTATTTTGCATTTCGCACTGGTTTCCTTTCCCAGTTGGAGCCTTTGAACTCGGAGCCGTTTGATTTTCAATTGGTGTTGTAACTCGGTTAGTAATAATAAGAAAATCCAACGTTTTACTTGGTTGATCTAGAGTTAGACAACGACTCTTGTATCGAGTATCCAGTCTTCTATGGTAGATCATATCTAGGTTGGGAAATGGCATGAACCTATAATAAATCTAATGATAAAACACAATTCTTGAATAGTGGGAATGCAATAACTGAAATTACTACCCCCGAGGCACCTACCCGGATCAGGATTAAAGCCTCTGACCGATACAGGAGGCAATTGACCTTAAAGCGACAGCAATATGTACTACAGAGTGAACATAAACTGACTTTACTTTTGATAGTCTAATGGATAAGGCGAGTTTCCATTTACGTACTGTTTCAGAGATAAAGATGCAAATTGTGCGGGGGTATTTGCAGAGTACATATCATATATAATTCACTGAGTATTTGTTATGCACAATGTAGAGAGTATTCTATATATATATATATATATATATATATATATATACAGTATATATATATATATATATATATATATATATATATATATATATATATATATACTGTATATATATATATATATATATATATATATATATACACACACATATGTATATATATATATATATATATATATATATATATATATATATATATATATATACATATGTATATATATATATTTGTATATATATATATATATATATATATATATATATATATATATATATATATATGTGTGTGTGTGTGTGTGTGTGTGTGTATGTGTGGACTGCATATATATCATCACTATCATCAGCCATTACTATTCCACCGCAGGACAAAGGCCTCAGACTCGTCCTTCCACTTGCCTCTGTTTACGGTCGTTCTAAACCAGTCCACACCCGCAAACTTTCTTAGTTTGTCAATCCATCGGTTTCTCTTCCTTCCCCTACTTCTTTTTACAATCTCTTTGGACACATTCTGTTATTCTTAATGTCCATCTATTACCTGTCATTCACATTATGTGTCCTGCCCATGTCCATTTATTTTCCTTACATGTTGTTAGAATATCCTCTACTTGAGTTTGCTCTGGTACCCATGTTGTTCTTTTTCTGTCTCGTAGTGTTATTCCCATCATTATTCTTTCCATAGCTCTTGAGTTATGCTTATCCTCTAAGACTTTAGTAAGGCTTCGAGTTTTCTTTGCATAAGGTAAAACTAGTAGGACCATATAATTAAATACTTTTCTTTTTAGAAAAAGTGGCAATATACTTTTCATAATCTAATTTTTTTTTTCTTTTATCAAGAGCTCTGCATCCCATCCTGATTCTTGTTTTAATTTTGGTCTTGCGTTCTGTGGATACACTTACTGTCTGCCATAGGTACGTATATTTATTAACAAGCTTTTCATGTTAGTCCATGGCTCTTAATGGTTGTCTGTGCATTTTCATTTAACATTATCTTTGTTTTATTTTCATTCCTCCATTTCTGCTTTCTCTGTTCAAATCTCCTATTATCTTTTGTAATTCCTCCCATAATTCACTAAACAGAACTATGTTACCTGCAAATCTTAATGCTGCTAAGGTATTTCGCAATGATAATTATTCATACATTTCCCAATGCGTCTATACACACACACACACACACACATATATATATATATATATATATATATATATATATGTGTGTGTGTGTGTGTGTGTGTGTGTATGTGCGTGTGTGTGTATGTGTCGGCATAATACAATTTAGCTAATGACTTCCAAATTTATAGCTCAGATAACCCCGGGTTATGTAAACCACTAAAACCTTAAAGAAATAAACAAAAAAGAAAACATGCTATAGAACGGATTAGATGACAATAGCAACGTACACCTTACATGTTATTACATTAGACATGCATACGCCAAATGAAATAGAAAACACACACAATAAGTGTTTCAACCTAAATATAAATAAATCTATACACCACAATAAGAAAGGAAACAGTTTCTTTGGCTTATCTACTGCAGAAAGAGCGAAGATAAAGGCTGGTTCTCTGGTAGAATCACTTGTTTCAGAAAATCTATTGTAAAAGAATTATGGGGCAAGACAAAATTAGATTTGAAAGGAAAAGAGAAAGTTTCTACATAAAAAACATCATACAAGTATAGTTTCCCAATATGATAATAAGGAGGTATAAAAATTATATACATACTCATACATACACAAGCACACACATGCACACGCACACACACATATGTATATATATGTATATATATATATATATATATATATATATATATATATATATATATATGTGTGTGTGTGTGTAAGCAGTTTGATTTTTCTTTGTATGTAATTTATATATTTTACTTAACCAAGCGTATCTTTCTTACTACAGATGGTGTCATCAGGTGTTACCTTTCCAGGTTTTAGTATTTGTTTGGAGAAAGTAAGTTTGTAGCCCCGAAGGGAATTTGTGTCAACGTTATTTGGGATTTTTAGGCAGAAACAATTCCAAACTTCTTTAATCAAACATTTAGTGGAAATACAAAGATTAATAAACAAATACAACTCAGAATAAAATATGTAAATGGAGAGATGTTGGAAGTGAATACATTTCTTGCATGACCTCGGTTTTTTGAAGATTTGTTGAATATGGAGAATAGAAGAGAGTCAGAGTCGAATACGGGAAGAGTGGAAAACGGGTTAAGGGAAGATTTGAACATTCTTGTGAAAATTACTCTCAAGAACGTAAATTAATAGCTCCAAAAATGGGAAGATACCAAGATTTGATGTATTTTAACGTTGTTACATATCTCAAAATAGTTTATAATCTTTATTCATTACTTCTCATATAAAGTTCATTATTTACTTATATCCTTTCTTCGGTACGGTATTTTCCACAGTTGGAGCGCAAGTATTAGTAGCTTCCTGCTTTTCTAACTAAGGTTTTATTTTAGCAAGCAATAATAATAATAATAATAATAATAATAATAATGATAATAATAATAATAATAATAATAATAATAATAATAATAATAATAATAATAATAATAATAATAATAATAATAATACAGAGTCCGAGGAGAATCAACCTACGCTAAGTTTGTTACTTCCTTTTGTCAGTCGAATTATGGCCAACTCTAGAAAGGAAATTATGGATGAGGAAAAAGTTCAAAGTTAATGTAAAGCACAGAAAAAAAGATGTAAGCTGTTGTGATTTTCTATTTGCTTAGTGCTTGAGGACCAACAAAAATCAAAGGGTAAGAAATGAGGAGATGCTCACAACTGGTATAAAGGTTGGCTTAACTACAAGAGTAGAGCAGAGTATTATCAAGTTATTTTTTTCATGTTTGAAAGATTCGATAATGATACGCTGGTATAACAAAATGTTTTATTTGAAGTGTTAGGAAGGAGGAGACATGATGTGGCGAAAGAGGTGCTGGAAAGATGGGGCTTCATAGTCAAGATAAGTTTGTGTTTTTAAGATGTGTACGTCACAGTGTAATTGAGATGGGGGGGGGGGGGGGGGCATCAAAGCACTACTAACTGGAGGGACACTGAGTAGAGAGAATGCCTTCGCCACACCAAGCAGTCTTATTTTGTTCTTAACTCCATTGTGTACTTGTACTTGTATTTTCTTCAAAATCTAATAGATTTGTCCATTGCTCATACCCACACATGTCCACCATATTTCGTTGAAATTGAATTAGTAGTTTTTGCGTAATGTTGTTCACAAACAAAAATGAACTAACAAAACATTTGCCATTTACTCAAGATTGCAATTATTTTCAAAGTAATGCTGCGTATTTGCACTTTGATGTACTTTATCTAGTATTACAATTCATCCTTGAGTTATACCGAACATTACTACCAACTCTGGCCAAAATGGGTACAATAGTTTTTGTGTAAAGTTGCTCACAAACAAACATACAACTAAATTAACGACGATAAAGGTGAATAAAATCATGCAGCTCGTAGTAATACATACCCTTCGAAAAATCTTTGATTTTGGCGAAAGCATATATCCAACTATGTAAGTCTAGTACTCTAAATAGAATACCTTTTACAAGTTCAACTAAGCTTTTGTACTCCATTAAATAAATCTTTGTCTTACTGGCTGCCAACGTAAGAGCCCGTGCTTTACGTAAGATAGAACAATTTTAAAACAAACAACATCAACTTTGAGAATATGCATAATACTTCTAGTGGGCTGATTAGCGACGTTAAGCAATGTTGGTTATGGTCAGTACTCGGATGGGTAATTAAGAAGATAAAACAGACGCCTTCGGTATATATGTTCTTCAAGGTGTGGCAGACTCACTCCAAAAACGTTTTCTGAAAATCGGAAGGGTTACCCATCCTTTAAGGGAAAAGAAGTATATGCATGTTAGGTCGATATTCTTTTACCATAGGTAAATGGGAAGCTGGGACGAAATGATAGGAAAAAGGTAGAAGCCACTGAAATGAATTTTTTGTGTGGTTTATGTGGTGTAAAAATAATTGGTAGAGTAAGAAATGTGGAAGTGTGCAGATTTGGTAAATAGTTTATCATTGGATCCGAACATTTTGAAGGGAAGAATGAACGACGATAAGAAAGAGAAAAGTTTATGATTAAGATCGGCATGGGGTAGGAGAGGGCGACGTAGAAAGAGTTGAATGGACGGCATGAAAGACGTATTAGATGGAAGATCTTAACTACACAGGAAGCGCTGGAATGCGGCAAAATAAGAGGGAACAGTCTCGTGCGAGCAGAAATTCGGACGAGATACAGATGAGCCTTTGGTTGAGGTATAAAAAGTAGCCAACGTTACAAAAGTTAACTGCAAAGTGGGCTGAGGGAAAATGCTTAAGCCCAATGTCAGGAAAAACAGATACATGCGACTGGATCCTTTTTATGAGACCGAATTATACATCGAGGTTTAATCATCAAAATATCCTTGGGAGAGGCTGACCACTGATTTCCGCGGTACACTGAAGTACTGTACATTCATAAAGATGGAATTACAGAGTCCGAGGAGAATCAACCTACGCTAAGTTAGTTACTTCCTTTTGTCAGTCGAATTATGGCCAACTCTAGAAAGGAAATTAAGTTCGATACACCCTCTCTCGTCATTCGGGGCTTGGACCAGCACGAGAGCACACTGTAATGAAGTTACATTTGAATGAGCGACAATTTTTCTTTATGCAGGAAACTTTTGAGGGTGCAATTTCCCGAATGTTTCGCACGATCACCATTACCAGAATTTCCTTTTCCACTTATTACTCTTTGCCCTCAATCAATTGATACATTTTTTTCCCAAGCCCTATTGAGACTCATTGCACTTTCACAAGGCACCTTTCTACACCCTCTACTCGATGCTATCTTCCTACAGCTTATTGTGTTTCTTCATTTTGATGGAATAAAAGATGACAATATTCTAAAAACTAATGTAAGTGTGTAATTCCACAAACTACATAATAACTTATAATTCCAAGGTCCATAAGACATGAAACAGGCTTGAGAGAGAGAGAGAGAGAGAGAGAGAGAGAGAGAGAGAGAGAGAGAGAGAGAGAGAGAGAGAGAGATATTCCAAAAAAGTAAAGATGAATGATTATAACAAAATTATCCACCGACAAGAAATCCTAGCAGTTCAGGTCTAAGGCTGATACCAAGTTATGTTTTGTCAAACATCACGAAAATGTTATTTGTATTATTTCTGTATATGTCAAACAAATTATAAAATACCGAGACGGCTCCGAAGCACCAACCAATCAAAGCTAGACTCGCGTGTGGTGTCATGGAGTCCGAAGCTGCCTATTGGTGGTATGTAAAGTCACATGACTTCCTTACGTCTTACCCTTTGCAAGATCGCACAACCCCTTTACAGGAGAGAGAGAGAGAGAGAGAGAGAGAGAGAGAGAGAGAGAGAGAGAGAGAGAGAGAGAGAGAGTCGGGGGGGGGGAGGGGTTGACAAATGTCTGTTCTACAGAATGCAACAAAATTGTAGATAGTGTTCTAAACAGTTATCAGAGTCGACAATGTTATTGATGAATTAGAGAAACTTTCAGAAAAAAAAATCATTGATAAAGTCATGAAGATTTAAAAGGAGTTTGCTGAATAGCTCTAAATAAAGTTCATGGCCCCTAAAAATTACTAATGTGAAAAGGAATGTCATTCTTAAGAAAAGGTTGATACTGATATCGTTGTAATGATCAATTCAAGAGAGAATGAGATAAACAATATTCTGGAAAATAATCAATTCACATGGAGAATGCATTACAGTAATTACTAGCTACTCACTTTGGAGTACCTTGCACAGTAGAAGCATATGAATACAAAGATATTCAAGATACATGCAAATTCACTTGTTCGGGAAATATCTGGTATTCGAAGGGTGACATAAAAGAATCATACAAAATGAAATTATTACATTTCAACAGTAAAGGAAATTAGAAGAAAATTCTTACAGTAGAAGTTCTATGAAAATGATTAAATAAGAAATGAACTACGAGGAAAATTACAGTAATAACAAATAAAACCAAATTGAATAATTCAATTTTGGTTCCTTGATATCTGGGAAAACGAATCTAATAGACAGAATTTTTCTCCAACTTGCTAGGACAAGAGTTGGTCCAAAACGTGACGGTATTACAAAATAAAATACTCTCCTCAGGATATTAAAAAACCTGTATGTATTTATCTTTAGTGAACTTGCAATCAAGAATGACTTTTAAGATTTTACATAAGTTAAAATTAGGTAAACAAACATTATAGATGAAAATATCTGCAATCAGAGAGTAAGTTATGAAGAGATAAATATATAAATTGTGGTTTATGTATTAAGGCACGGGCAGCAATCTTTTCTTCCGAATTTCTTTACAGCAAAAGCTCGAGTCTGGAACATTGCAACCAATTCCCTAACAAGAAAGTATTCGAAATAAAATCATTCACGGTATGTTCAGGATGCTTACTCAACAAACAATTATTCTTTTTATTTTTGTTATGGTATAACTTCTTTCCCCATTACCTACACTGAACTAATTTGATCTGTATCTGTTTCAAGTGATTCAGAAACCACTTGCCTATACTCAAGAGATGATATTGATGCATATTGTAACCTCATTTTCATAAGCAACAAACTTGTTTTTAAGGCCAAACCACATACTTTGCATATATAATATAAAAAAGTAATGACCTATGGATACTTCTTTGATGAACACCAGAGATTACATAAATGTGGTCATTCTGGGGCCCATCGCCAACTAATCCTTGTAGTTTAATATATTAGTTAGAAATTAAATCAAGTTACCAGGAAATATCCACAAACTTGCATCTACGTTTGAAAGAAAATTTTCGATTATCAATTAGAATGGAAATAAGTATCAATAATACAAACTTCATGTCCAAAATCTTGGAATTTCAGTGCCACACTGGAAATTGCAACATGAGCTTCACAAGCATAACTGGAAACAAAGGGGACAAACAACTATTCACAGCACAAGCATTCAGATATTTCGTTATAATTAAAAAAAACTTTAGATAATATGGCAGGTACAGAGATTAAGCTATAATTGGCAGGTCTAGAGCAACCCTAATCCCATTTACCTAATAAAGTAACATTACTAGTTATACAATATGTACAAAAGAACTACTTGCTAGATTACAAAAAATAGACAACTTATGAGCTAATTTTTCAGATGTCTGTTTAAAATATAGAGAAAAAATAAGGAACAATGCAATTTGGGGTTTCGATTCCATAAGGATCAAGCATCAAGCTCCAAAATAAGAGTCCTTATTTTGGGAAACAAGAAAGCTGAACAAGTGAATTTTTCTATATGAAAACAGGAATAAGACATTATATTTCTTATTGATCTGATTACTTTCCAACACATTAGTCAAAAGGGACAGATTTTCCTTTATACAGCGACAGAGTCCTCAAGTTTAACCAAAAGTGGAGCTGTTGAGTCTACACCATAGTGTGCTGATTTATGGGCAACCCACCTCTTACTGTATGTTCTTATGTTGTTCCAGAAAGGGGAACACGTGCCAGGGACATTACATGAATGTGTAATTTGATTTTTAATTTTTGATTGCTAATCTATAAGATCAGTCAGGGGATTTTGTAGAATCCTTATTTCATCAACATTGACACATGATAGACAGTCCCCAAGGGCCTTTGTCTAACTGCTTTTACTATGGCATCTTTGGCAACTTATTCAAAAGCCGATGACGAATAATTTCAGGTTTTAATACTATTTCACTTCATTCTTATCTAATATTGTATATATAATCCAAGCATAATACATAGAAACACTAAAAATTGGTATGAACATGCACAAGTTTTATGACTAGCTGTTTGCGTTACACTCCTTGGCATCCTACGTCCACGTACTAGGTCTAGGTGACATAGATTGCCTGAGTGACTATAATCTATCCATTTTCAGGGTTACTTTTGGTGCTAAACATAGTTTCACAAACAATCTTTTTTGTATGTATGATATTTTGATTATACACATAAGATGAGATAGGACTGAAGGGAAATCATATGTGAAAACGTATCAGGATTCCATCAAAACTTATTTGCCATTAGCTTCTGATCGAGTCACTAAAGAAGGCATTTAGTTATATGTCCTCAGGAAGTATGTGAAAAGTGTCTGTGTTGCTGAAACATTGACTGCCCAAACTAGTAACTTGACAGTAACTTTTATAAATAAAGCAATAGAAATAACCACCAGGCGAAGGGTGGTTTTTATAATTAAATTGTATTAAGATCACCGGAAGCACAAACTTTGAGCAGCAATTATTAGTTGAGTATAGTCATTTCCAGTTAAATCTGATCTATTCATTTTCTAATGACTTTCATTGTTATGTTTAATGTTTCTTTTAATAAACCATAAATTTAGTCAGTTCTTTTATAAATACTTGATGAACAAAATTCAATCATGCTAGGAATTCATACAATCTTCATACACTGTTGCACACAAATAGATGCAATTAAATAGACATATTTACTTCTCCAAAAGAATAGCAAGGTGCATAATTCTACAGTTTTTTATAAATAGTAATTAGTTTGCGAGAAATTACAAAGTATTTCTTTACGATGCCAAAGTATGAACAATGCAATTGTCCTTATTCTCCCAAATGCTCTTCCAACCAATTAGTTGAACAACCATGACTGAGATGTTCTCATTCAAAGGCAGAAAATGGCAGCCTAAAAATAAACAGCAAGAAAGGTAAGTAAATGTACAAGAAGTGCACCTTCTGACATAATTATTTTGACACATAACCCATCAGTCTTTGATTCTACACCCCCAATGACTTTAAGGAGGGCATAGAGTATCATTTGACTGACATTCACTGCTTTATTATTATTTCACCATTTTATATTATTTCAGAAGTGATGATCCTTTTATGGAGAGAATAAAGAGTCTGTTGAAGCAGATGTGCTTCTTGAGTGACTTGATAAAACGTTCCAGTATCATCTGAAGAGACGAGCGCCAGAAAGCCAGCCTTGCAAATCCGACCCCACACGTGACGCCCAACCACAACAGTATCCTTTCATCTGGGATCGACCTGCTGCCATGCAAAGGCTAGCAAACCTTTAATCAGTACCATTGTACAGCTGATTTGATCATCTCCAAGCAACACTTACATTTGATGATGATGTGATGATCATCAATAAGTACAAAACTTGGAATAAAAATATTCAGCTAAGAGCTATTGCTCAGAGAACTTATGCTTTCTGGTACAACCCAGGAACATAAATAGTGGGCTATCCTTAGATTTGCATTCTGGTATAGACTGAACAATTCCTCCTCTGCTTAAACCAGATAGATCTGTCACTCACTGTCCAAAGGAAATTGCAACCTTTTGCGCTGATGTGTTTGGCAATAAGAAAAGCAATAAGAACCTCAGTCTTCCCAATTCCTCTTTTCCAGAAGCAAAACTGGATAATTTAGCTTTTATCTAACTATTTTAGTTTTTCGGTCCTGTAATATTGCAACACTTTGACTGGTCCCTGATGTTTAAGGTAATTTTTCCCCTTTTTTATTAAACACTGGATTTCTTAGCTACCGGGTTGACTGTAATTTTTAGGAATTAAGAATTAGGTTCTTTCTACACTTGTTAGAAATTGGTAATATTACTCCATTGGGTAAGTGTTTGTGATAGCTCTAGCTTAGTTAATTGCCTCCTAATTTCCATAATCTCCATATTATCAAAAGTTTTTGAGCATTTTGGTAAAATGTTTTAATATGTATGTCAAAGTTAATCTATACCATAGTTTGAAGTCTGCCTTTTGCGAAGGCCTTGGAGAAAGTGATGCCCTTCTTATAATTTCTAATGCTGTACAGATATCTCTTGTTGTTTTCTGGAAGTTTTATAATCCATCTTATCTTAATCATGAGACCCTTGTTTTCAAACTTGAACATATGGGAGCAAGTGGGCCCTTTCTTAGCATTATTATTGAACATTTAAGTAATAGATTGCAAAACGTTGTTGAGGGGCACCATAGTGATTATATTAATATAACATCTGCTGTTCTCGGCCCTGTAGTTTTCATATTATATATGGAGGATATGTGGATTTGCCTAGAAAAGAAAGATTTGGTATATATGCAGATGGTGTCACTATCTTTGCATCCAATACCTGAATGTAGATCTGTGGTTGTGGAATCTCCAATAGAGATTCAACTAAAATTAGTGTATGGTGCAAATTATCGGGAATGAAGTCGAAACCTATCAAAACCCAAGGTATGATTATAAGTAGGTCAAGGACAGTGGCTCCTCAACATCCAGATCTTTGCATTGCTAATTTCCCTTTTAACTATTTACAACTCATTTAAAATTCTAGGTGAGATTCTTTATTACGAATTTACTTTTTAGAAACAGACCAATTTTCATTCGACCTTATGTTGAATATTGTTCCCTTCTCTGGTCTTCGGTTGCTGACTTTCAATCTATTTTGTTAGACAAAATCTTTCTTTCTATAATAATACGTTATACCTGAACTGGGTATTCATCTCTGGCAGCTGCATTTAGTTAATTTAATGTGCTTGTTGCATAATATTTCTCAAGATTCTGACAATTCTTTTCATTCAGATTTGCCCAGGCTGTATCATCTTTTATCTAGTACTATGCACTTTTTCTTTCACAAGGCTTAATGCTACACATTATTCAAGAAGCTTATTCCAGCTGAACTCGAATTGTGGAATGGTCTTTCTAATCTGGTGGTTGAATTATTGGAACTTTAGATGTTAGAACTTATTGCAAATGCGTTTCTACTGAACAGGTTGACATGTCTCATTTCATAGTTACGCATAGCTGATCTATTCAAATTGTAGAATGATCTTTCTAATATGGTGGCTGAATCGGTGGAATTCACAAGTTAAAACTTGTTGCAAATTATTTTCTGTTTTGCAGGTTAACGAAAGTCTCGTTTATATATGACCGATCTATTCGTAGCGACTGTTGAAATGAACCGAGATGAAGATGGAGAGGTGGATTGCTGGAATATCACCACTGAAAAAGTGGGAGAGTCAAAATATAAGAAGAATGTGTGGTATATGTAATGTAAAGGAAAAGGCAATTGAAGCCCATTTGAGATTTTATGACTTCGTAATAAGAGGAGAAAAGGTTGAACCAATCAAGAAATTTAAGAACATTCCAGTGATGGGGAAGAGAAGTATGGGCTACCAGCAGATCAGATGAATGCATGTGGAGAGGAGGGATATGAGTTTGGTGGGACTGGGGGATGAAGGTGTAAGGAATAGAAATGGATGGAAAAGGTTGACTTAAGTGGCTGACCCTACAAAGAAGTGGGATCAATAAGGTCGAAAGATGAAGATGGTTTACTAGTTGGAATTTTCAGGAGAGGTATGAAAGGCACTCTCTAAAACCTTCATAGTCCACAACACAGCAAACTTAAGGCGGATGACAAATAGAAATGGTGAGAAATGAATACCTAACAGTTGTAAAAAGGTAAGTGAAGGTATATGAAAGATAGTGCTTTTAAGTGAAATGGCCAAGACCACCATGAAAGGAGTCATACTCCTGCATTTTATAATGTGTATAGCTAACAATAAAACAGGTCCTAATTGACATCATGAGAGGCAATGAGATTATTCACCATGAGGCAGTTATTAAATTCTGTATTAGTAATTATTAGCCTACACTGCAACAGTTTTTCATTAAATTCGTTGGGGTCTTTTGATTACATTCTCTCGTAAGCAGAAGAAAATTATGTTGCAAGCACTTAATTCCTAACTGGAACCAAAGAGCTAAAACTTCCAGAGCTTTTAGACAAATCTCATTTGCTTGCTTTGCTAGTTTATACCTTTTTTTTTTCTTTTATTTCTACTCTCATCTTAACTCTGCTTAAACAGAGAAAGGTAAAAAGGTATCCTCAGAATGCGAGGCAATTTAGAAATTATAATTTTACTTTAGCTGATAAATTTCACATAAAGTTTATGCTCTCTCTCTCTCTCTCTCTCTCTCTCTCTCTCTCTCTCTCTCTCTCTCTCTCTCTCTCTCTCTCTCTCTCTCTCTCTCTCTCTCTCTCTCTCATATATATATATATATATATATATATATATATATATATATATATATATATATATATATATATGTATACATACATACATACATACTTTTACACACACACATATATATGTATATATATATATATATATATATATATATATATATATATATATATATATATAACACATATGTATATTTAAGATAAATAGATAAATAGAGACATGTTGGTGCTATAGCTTTGGGAAAATGCTGTCAGGGATAGCGGTTTGTAATTACTAGTTCTTGGTTTTGGGTTCTATTGGTGTTATATCAGTTTGTAAAGGCTTAGATTAAGCTCTGATATCTGAACTCACAGAATATGGTTCAGGTTTCCGGCTAATTTGCTGGCAAGCTTTGCTTTTGGTGGTGTGTTCAGGATTGGGAGTTTTTTTTTAGGTCTTTGATGTCTTGATCAGGTAAAATTAACAATGGGTTAATATTAGAAATAAGGGGCAAAAAAAAAAAGCTTTATGACGATACTAAAACCTATTTAATCCTGTCATGTAATGGTCACTTTCAAAATTTTTCTAGTGCAGAATATATATATATATATATATATATATATATATATATATATATATATATATATATATACATATATATATATATATATATATATATATATATATATATACACACATACATATATATATATATATATATATATATATATATATATATATATATACATACATATATACATATATATATGTATATATTATTATTATCATTATTATTATTATTATAATTACTATCCAAGCTACAACCCTAGTTGGAAAAGCAAGATGCTATAAGCCCAGGGGTTCCAACAGGGAAAAATAGCCCAGTGAGGAAAGGAAATAAGGAAATAAATAAATGAAGAGAACAAATTAATAATAAATCATTCTAAAATAAGTAACAACGTCAAAACAGACATGTCATATATAAACTATTAACAACATCAAAAACAAATATGTCATAAATAAACTATAAAAAGATTCATGTCCGCCTGGTCAACAGAAAAGCATTTGCTCCAACTTTGAACTTTTGAAGTTCTACTGATTCAACCACCCGATTAGGAAGATCATTCCACAACTTGGTAACAGCTGGAATAAAACTTCTAGAGTACTGCGTAGTATTGAGCCTCGTGATGGAGAAGGCCTGGCTATTAGAATTAACTGCCTGCCTAGTATTACGAACAGGATAGAATTGTCCAGGGAGATCTGAATGTAAAGGATGGTCAGAGTTATGAAAAATCTTATGCAACATGCATAATGAACTAATTGAACGACGGTGGCAGAGATTAATATCTAGATCAGGAATAAGAAATTTAATAGACCGTAAATTTCTGTCCAATAAATTAAGATGAGAATCAGCAGCTGAACACCAGACAGGAGAACAATACTCAAAACAAGGTAGAATGAAAGAATTAAAACACTTCTTCAGAATAGATTAATCACCGAAAATCTTGAAAGACTTTCTCAATAAGCCTAATTTTTGTGCAATTGAAGAAGACACAGACCTTATATGTTTCTCAAAAGTAAATCTACTGTCGAGAATCACACCTAAAATTTTGAAAGAGTCATACATATTTAAAGAAACATTATCAATACTGAGATCCGGATGTTGAGGAGCCACCGTCCTTGACCTACTTACAATCATACTTTCAGTTTTGTTAGGATTCAACTTCATACCCCATAATTTGCACCATGCACTAATTCTAGCTAAATCTCTATTAAGGGATTCAACAACCCTAGATCTACATTCAGGGGATGGAATTGATGCAAAGAGAGTAGCATCATCTGCATATGCAACAAGCTTGTTTTCTAGGCCAAACCACATGTCATGTGTATATAGTATGAAAAGTAATGGGCCAAGAACACTACCCTGTGGAACACCGGATATCACATTCCTATAATCACTATGGTGCCCATCAACAACAACTCTTTGAGATCTATTACTTAAAAAATCAATAATAATGCTAAGAAACGACCCACCCACTCCCAACTGTTTCAGTTTGAAAACAAGGGCCTCATGATTAACACGGTCAAAGGCAGCACTAAAATCAAGGCCAATCATACGAACTTCCCGACCACAATCAAGGGATTTCTGTAC
>NC_090730.1:88311742-88324242 GCF_036898095.1 Palaemon carinicauda | reverse complement strand
CACCTACAAATTTAAAGGAGTTGTATATAGATAAAAAAAAAACTCATTACCAATGCAAAGATCTTGATGTTGAGGAGTCCCTCTCCTTGTCCTACTTAAAATCATACTCTTGATTTCTGTTAGGATTCAACTTCTATCCCTCATACTTTGCACCATACACTAATTTTAGTTAGATCTCTATTAAGGGATTCAACAACTCCCAACCTATATTCAGGAGATGGAATTGATGCAAAAAGGGTAGCATTATCTGCATATGTAAAATACGCAACAAGCCTTTTTCCTAGGCCAAACCACATAAAATGTGTATACGGAGTAGTATGAAAAGTCATGGGACAAGAACACCACCTAGACTCCTAGAGGAACACTAGATATCAAACTGCAATAGTCACCATGGTACCCATCAACTCTTTTCAATCTCTTACTTAAAAGTTCAATAATGACGCTGAAAAAGGACGCAACTGTTTGAGTTTGAAAACAAGGTCATCATGATTAACATGGTCAAACACAGCAATAAAATCAATTCCAATCATATGAACTTCCTGACCATAATCAAGGGATTTCTGTATAGTAATGAAAATTGTAAGAAGGCATCACACGTTCTAAGCCCTCTGTGAAAGCCAAACTGCAAACTAGGGAACAAATTATTACCTTCAGCATAGCCTACCTATTTAGACGTTTTGCCAAAATACGTTCAAAACCTAAAGGTCATTATTTTTAGATACCTATTAAGCATCTTATGAAGTGTGTTTAGTTTTGGCTAAATGTTTTATTGCATTAGTAGGCGAGATATGCACACCGCGCCTTCCGCAATTAACGCGATCGTTTATCTTGTTAACCTAACAACGGCAAAACAAATGAGACATTCTATCTTCATTTGATATACAGCGTGATACAGGGTTATACTCGTATGAGTCGCCATTAAGAAAGATAGATGATATTGGTCAGTATGAGGCCATTGCTCCTTTTTAAATGTGGAAGAAGGAACTTGGATGGTCAGTTTTTGAGGAAAGAGGAAGGTAAATGAAATGTCATTTCAAAGCATAAGATGAAAAATCTGTGTGAAATGGTCAAACTTTCTATTTCGGATGTCTAATAATCACCAGAGATACCAACGTATAAATTCACTTTTTACAGGTAATCAACTTTTTTGCATTACAGGAAAACAAATCTTTTAGTTAACATGATATATTGGTTAACAGAGGTAGAGCCAGCAATTTATTTTTACGAACATTAAAGATTCAGTCTTCTAAAATATCTAGGCAATGAAAACTGTTACGCATAGTCGTAGGAGCAACTGTCGGTTCAAAGGTCAGTTCAGTTTCCATCTTAACTAAATGAACAAGCACTATGGATATCTACCAAGATTCTTCTAATTAAACTCTTATCAATAATGAAGTCCTTAAACAAGCATTAAAGATGTCATAACTTAATCTTCACCCTATGCCTTCTGTAAGATGTTACAGGCTTTTTAACCCTAATTTTTCTGTTATATATCGTAATCCCTTGCCTGTCTATAGAGGGTAACACATTTTCGAATTTGTGCTTTTATTGGACACTTTTACCAGACTGAATTAGGTTTGAAATCTATTTTGTGAATTATTTCTTACGCACCCATAAACACACACAATCGGTATATATATATATATATATATATATATATATATATATATATATATATATATATATATATGTGTGTGTGTGTGTGTGTGTGTGTGTGTTTGTGTATATACTCTTATATACTGAATATATATATATATATATATATATATATATATATATATATATACTGTATATATATATATATTATATTATATATATATATACAGTATATATATATATATATATATATATATATATATATATATATATATATATATATACAATTACTTGCTAAGCTATAACCCTAGTTGGAAAAGCAGGATGCTATAAGCCCAAGGGCTCCAACAGGGAAAATAGCACAGTGGCGAAAGGAAACAAGGAAAAATATAAGATTTCAAGAACAGTAACAACATATAAACTATAAAAACTTTAGCAAAACAAGAGAAAAAGAAATACGTGAGAATAGTGTGCCCGAGTGTACCCTCAAGCAAGAAAACTCTAATCCAAGACAGAGAAAGACCATGGTACAGAGGCTATGTACTACCTATGAGTAGAGAACAATGGTTTGCTTTTGGAATGTCCTTCTCCTAGAACAGCGGCTTACCATAGCTAAAGAGTCTCTTCTGCCCTTACCAAGAGGAAAGTGGCTAAAGAACAATTACAGTGCAGTAGTTAACCCCTTAAGCGAAGAAGAATTGTTTGGTAATCTCAGTGTTGTCAGATGTAAGAAGACAGAGGAGAATCTGTAAAGAATAGGCCAGACTATTCGGTGTATATGTAGGCAATGGGGAAATAAACCGTAACCAGAGAGAAGGATCCTATGTAGACTAGGTGGCCAGTAAAAGGACCCCATAACTGAGTAGCTGGTGCCCTGGCCAACCTACCACCTACATACTACCTATATATATATATATATATATATATATATATATATATATATATATATATATATATATACCTGTATGTACGTACATCTGCTTTTATATATACTTTTATATATATATATATATATATATATATATATATATATATATATATATATATATATATATATATATATATATATATCTGCTTTTTATATATAATATACATTTTCTCACGAAGCTGGTCTAGTGTAGAGTAAATACAGTGGTTTATTAATTATTTTTTTTATGTTTTATTTGTTCATTGAAGAGAGGTTAGCAAGCTGTAGATGGGTTCTCCTTAAGTAGACGTAAGTATATTATGTAATTTATGTAAAACTTTCGTCGTTAATTTCATTGTATTCTTTATTCAAGTTAGTATGTGTAAATTTATGTTATTTTTAAGAATTAACTTTTTTATTTCACATATTTTTGTTACGAAGTCTTATGTAAACAGTTTGAGAGTGTTATGAGACCATATGAAAAATGAACAAGGGTTTATGTAATGTTCTTTTATATTTTATGAGGTATTACATCATGTGTGTGAGAGAATACGTAGTATGCCATGTGCTTTGGAAAATTCGCGAAAAAACTAGTGATAGGATGTTACCTTTTTTTTATATCGGGGACAAAGGGTGGGCGGAGCTAGCTGAATGAGTAACTCTGACACTTTTGCCCGGCCCTCCACGCTTCCCAGGTCTCTGCAAAGTTTCTGTAAGTAGCTAGGTTTCATATATAAAGGCAACACCAGTGTTAGATAGACAGATAGAGATTTCCAGCCTTAAGTTCGCCATCTCCCCTCTCTTTCACTCATGCACACAGCTCAGAGTATTGTTTTAAAGTGTTCAGTACCTAAGTGTTTCCTCTCCAAAGTGATTTTGCGCCCCGCATATATTGTGTGTACCGAGTACTTATGAAGATTCTCTTAGAGTGCTTGTAGACGACCCTGGAAGAAGGTTAGGTATTTGTATTGTGATTTGATTATCTAATTTTCATTAAGTGTCAAACTTAAATATCCTGCTCAGATTTAATTTCAAGAGAAACAAGGGATTGTATAAATTTTCGTAAGTGTTATTTCTTTTTTTTTAGTCTAAGGATTATTCAGATTTAGCATATAAAGTCAAGTCATTATATAATTTTCAGATCATAAAATTTTCGTCTTAATCTATGTTTTGTTCAGACTTAATATTTCGAGTAATTTATTTTGTTATTATGTAAATTCTTTCAAAGTGTTATAATTTATATAGAATATATTTATTTTTGTAAAGAGTGTATTATTCCAGTCACCATTGTTTAGAATAGTTACGCTCGTATGCTGCTAATGAACAGTAGTAAGTTTATTCGTAATAATGATTACCCAGTTTAGTTTTGAGTGTCCTTAAGAGACCTTTGGATATTCAGTGTTTTATATATTGCTGTCTTGGAGTTATTCAACTGTCTCAGAATTCGTGTATTAATGATTTAGCATAACAGTTTTAATGTAAAAGCAAATAAGGGAGTTTGGAATTCAAGAGGTTGATTAACTTGCCAATCATAGTATATATTATATTATATGTTTGGGTCCCAGTTATGCGCCATAATATAGAATATATTTTTGGTGCCCAGACCCGGGAGCCATCATATCTATTATATAGTTTTTTTTTAATTTCACCAGTATTTCTATATGCTCAAGTAGCATTTTTTTACCCACATATCTCAAAATTCATTATTAGACGTGTTCTCTTGCAATTCTGATTATTCAGTCGTAGAATATAACCATTTCAAAAAATGAAACCAAAATGAATGCTATTGTCTAAATACTATGGCCTCTATAATTATTTGAAAAAAAAAAATCTTCCCAGATTCTTGCTAGCACTCAGGAGCTTGGTCATGGGAATGAGCATCATTTATTAGTTGTACGGGTATCAAAGTTTTTTAGTATCTAACCTTAGTGAAGTTAGGCAAGGATGGGTATCGACAGTTATGTGATCAATATAGCATCATTAGCCTATATAGCAGTTTTATAACTTGGTAATATTTAGCAATAAGATTATTCTGGACAAATGAATAAACAATTGATTGTTAAAATAGTCTATTGCCTAGTATTTTCACATACAGGAATATGTGTGAAAATACGGATAGTTGTGGAAAGGGACTTGCTGCCTCCTTTCTACCCACGGATCAAGAATAAGGGGGAGGGGCTAACATGGTCAGTGAGGTTGTTGCCTCTTGGAGAGAGCAAGAGTTTGTTTATTCATTGATGAATGTCTACTTTATTTCTAGATTGGGCTTTGAAATTAAATGCCCTCGAACCAAGGTCAGGAGATCATTACCATCATTTTGGGTTGTCTTTTAATCCTGACCTTGGGCCCCAATTTTTTAGCCAAAAAAGAAAAGCCTCTTCAGAGCCCTAGAGTCAGGTGACAGTAACTATACCTGTAGATATCCGTGCTTTCAGAAGGTAGTTTGTTCCTAGTTATCTAGACCAACATTTCCCTTCCTCAGAGACTATCCTTTTTCTAATGATCTCTCTTATTAAAAAAGTTGATCCATCCCTCAAACCCACTAGCATTCTTTACTAATAAGCAATTTAAGGGCATCCAGAGCTTTACCTGAAACAAATCAAGTGGTGCAACATTTGTGTAGTACTTTTCTCGTTCATGACCCAAACATATGGAACCTAGAGAGAAGAAGAACCAATTCAGCCAGGTCCTTCAGCAAAAGTGTGATAACAGGCATCCATATTATTTGGAGTCATCACCTATAATGTGAGAGATAGACTTATTATTTTTTCTTCTCATCTATATATACATGTGTAAGTTGTTGTATTGTCACGTAGACACCGGTTGAAACCCCTGTTTGAGGTCATGTAAATGACCTCTGCCTGCTGGTTCGTCTGGGAAGGCATGCTGCCTCAGCTTCCACCAGCGACAGGATTCTGTCACCGTCTCAATCTGCTGACAAAGGGTTTTTTGTTGTCACCTCATTGTTCTTACAGATTGCTGGGAAAGCTAACAGCCAGGAGATGAAGGGCTTCCGGAGGAACATCCGGTTAGTGACAAAATGGACTAGTACCTCGATACCCCTAGGACACGTGGCCTCTTCCCATGGACGCCATTTACCACGTCATGCGGTGTGCCACGCCTTACCGGCAGTCGGTGTGGAGCCTCTGTCAGAGTTAAAAGGCTCGTATTACTCCGTTGTTCAAGACCACCACCATAAGAACTTTGTGTAAAATTATACTTGTTTTTTTTTGAAGCAGACAATTCAAGTGTGGGTAATGATTATATAATTATATGTAACTGAAACTTTCGTCTCCTCGCTAATTGCTCGCTCAAAAAGAATTGTGATGTTTGAAATGTAAAAGAACACTTATCATTTATTGTGAAAACAGGGACGCTCTGCCGAATTTTCAATTAACTTAGAAGTGCTCAAGAACATTGTAATTATTTACTTAAATACAATAAGTTGAACTGCAGCCTAATCACTGCCTGATCCTGCTTTCTGAAAATTTATTTTGTTTTAATTTGTCTATAACTTGACAGTATATTGTTGCTTAGTGATAGATGATTTTCTTTAATGGTACACAAGTCTATTTAGTTAATGCTCTGGTGATAGTCCTGGGAAAGCACACAGCACATTAAACCCCAAAAGTGGTTTTGATAAAGGAAAAATCTATTATTGGGGAGATGCTATGTGGACTGCAGGACACTCTATTCTCCCGAGCCTTCTGCAGGGTAGTTGGACAAAGGATTATATCTTAGAAATGGGAGACGGCAGCAAAGCACAAGTTAATGCACAGACAGCATTGTCTCCAGCTGTACCAGTGGTTCTGGGTGATGACTGTGTCGAGTTCAGTGGTACCTGAACTTGAAGGTCTCTCTTACATACAAAGAGTCCATGCTTTCGCGCATTGGTGCATGGACCCTACAGCAGGGGAGACAATATATTTTTGGTACTTATGTCATATTGAAATCCTGTTCCAGCTTTTAACAGGAAAGTCCTTGCAGACCACACTGCGCTCCCCAAAATGGAGTTTTTCTTTGTCAAAACCACTTAATTAGTCCCTGTGCTAGTATGGAGTCAAGTTCTTCCTTAACCTACTTCTGGAGGGCAAAAAGGATTTGTCTTGAGTGTGGATGGCAAAAGGTACAGTATCATCCTCTTCATAGGAGGGCCTGCCATGGATTTTAGAGGAGCTAATTTAAATCTTTTTGAGAGACTAATACATCTTAAATTTCTTGGAGGAAGTATTCCCTGGCATCTGAAAGTGGTGAAGTGGCTGAAATAGGTAACTCCTGACATCTGTTGATGTGGTTGACTTCCAGATTGAGCTTATGGATGTCTAGAGATATCATGGCCATCTCTTGACAAGGATCATAGGACAAGAGAGGTGGTTGCTAAGTATACAGTGGATATCATTTCAAAGGACATGATCAGAGACAGGATGGTTCGACATAACAGTCTGGATATTTACTTGCACTTGAATCCTAGCATAACAAGACTGCTTGACTAAGGTAAGAGTAGCTTGAAGTGTACCGAGAGTGGGTGCCGCTTGAGATACACTTTCAAGGAGTCAGTGGCCATGATATAAGCACCTGTATCTGGTAATATCAGTATACGAGAATTGACTTCAGAAAAGAGGTGGTCACTGATGGATTTTGGCATCTTTGAGACGGTAAAAAAAATTCCAAATGATGACAACTTTATTTTGCTAGGTGTTTTGAGTCTTACTGAAATAGGAACATGAACCACTGTTACTTATAGATCCACTTTGGCAGCTATCCTGCTGTCAACAACACTTATACCTTCTTCTGTTAACAACACTTATGAAAATATCAGACTTGGTGGCAGCATTGACAATGAACTTTGTTAGTGGGACATTTAAGAGTTTTAGACCATTGCCAAAGACTAGTATGGCTTCTGCAGGTACTGCTGGTAGCAGAACATAAGTAAGAACCACGTTGATGAGCACAACACTTGAATAAAGAAGCTGGCATTGAGATAAGTTTCGAAGGTGGTGTTGTACCATTTGGTTTGTTTTTCTTATTCTTTTTATAGGAAGAGATGCAGCACAACTGGCTACATAAAGTACATAGTAGAGGTAGCACTTCCGGATGTTCATAACACTGAAAAGGGGCAACGACCTCTTGTAATGAAGAATCTGCACTGATTCTGCATGTTGAACACGCTTCAAGAAAATCATTTTTAACTGGGTTAGCTGATATACAGACACATTCCCAAGCGCACATCAACTTCAATCTGCAATGTGTTGAAGCCTTCATCAAAGTTTACAAACGATTTTCCTTCCACCTGTTTGAAACAGAGTAATTCTCTTTGGTGCATATGCCCTTTATGTGTAATTGTAGAGCATACAGAACTTCACCTTCAGACTTGTCTGTGGAGGGAGATATTTGTATGGTATGCTCCAACATATGTTGAATTTCAAGGGTCAAGCACATCTGCATTTGGATCATTTGCTTTTCCATAGAAAGCTTTGAAAGATCACACACGACGGCATAATCATCCCACTAACGTCTCAATTCCCCAACATTTGGGAAGGTTTCGTCTGCTATGAGTGGTGAGGGTGCTTCACTCTTGCTTTCAGAGGTGGGGGAAGAGATGCTTGACTGGAGAACTATAAAGGTGATTGGTAGGCTCCAACCTATGTATTAGGTGTGGAATTATCAGAATTGGAGGGCTATCCTTCTGTCTGCGTAATTTCTATTTTTTTCTGTTTTCTTACTCACGTCTACTTAGTTCTTTTTTTCTTCATATTCATCATATAGGCGAGATTCCTTTAAAAACTTGATGAGGGGGGATGTTGGATTGATAGCTGAGGCTCACGAGTTGTGGTAATGGATGTGGACAGGCTCTTCTGTCTCCATCATGCTCCCACTATGGGAGAGTATATCCACAATACTGGCTTCTCCCAGCCCCACTTCTATGGATTTATCTTGACAGCCTACAGTGTTGTGGTGGATCTGAAATAATTTATTGGAATAAATGGGTTTGAATAATTGAGAATATACATATATATATATATATACATATATAAATATATATATATATATATATATATATATATATATATATATATACATATATATGTATATATATATACTGTATATATACATATATTTATATATATATATATATATATATATATATATATATATACATATATATGTATATATATATACTGTATATATACATACACACACACACACACACACACACACACACACATATATATATATATATATATATATATATATATATATATATATATATATCTTTCAAAAACAAATGTTTTCTTTAACAACATTCTCACAGCGAGTGAGTGAATGTATGAGTCTGTGTTAGTGTATGTGGTTGATACCCGAGTTGTCATACGTCAGACAGTAAGTTGCTTGCCTGTCGATGTAGCTCGTGTGACAGTGTTTCAATCATTCCAGTTAGTCTTTGATTCTTTTCGAGACTAGTCTGTTATTACTTAAGGGAAATTCTCAAGGCCGTTTTAGGCGATTTTTTAATATAATGAAATGACCATGCGTACTAACAATAATTTTTTTTTTTCTGCTTTTGATCCATGTGATGAACTACATAATCAACTTTATTGTTGATAAGTATTACCGTGATCTAAATGAAAATGACATTGCCTGATAATGGAATGGAGAATTTACCTTTTTTTCATAATTTTTCTTTCAGATGACAACAAAAAATGCCAGTTATGATAAAAAAGAAAGAAAAAAAAAGGAAAAATGCAAGCCCATTAACAAGAAATTCTATCAAAAGTTTTGGGAGAGGGTAGACAAATCCTGGCAGTCCTGCTTTCAAACTGTAGTTGAAAAAGAGGGAGTAACGGGAAAACATGTGCCATTTTGTGAGTTATGCAGTGTAAAATTAGTCCTACTAGATTTTTCTTAATATAAATGTCTGAAATTAGTCAAGGAAGAAATCAAGGAAAATGAAATGGCTAGCAAGGAAAATCAAGGAATTTTGGCAGCTCCTACAAGGAATTTTCATTTAAGCGAGTGGAAGGACTGCTCGTGACGTCTCTCGACTCTTGATGTCACTCGGGTTAGGCAATAATGAGAGCATGGATGTGACTCTGTGCGCCCTTGGTGGGACATGTAAAACAATGGCTTGACCTATAAAAATAAGCAATGAGACACGAAAAAAAAAAAATCACCACACAACTCGGCACTATCTCTTCGCGTAGTTCACTGTAGGTACATATTTGCTGGGAAATCCCATAAAAATCCCAAAATGACCAACGGCATCTTATCGGCTTTCACTGTATCTCTAAAATGTACTTACTCTCCTGTGTGTGTAAGGATGGGATTCTCCCAATGCTCTGCATAAGAGATAAGGCAATACTTAATTTCTTGAATATAAGTTTTTATCAGCTAAGTGAGGATACAAAAACGTTCATTTCCTGCGGACAGCCTGGTGTGAAGCAATCACTAACGACAATGGCATAATGTTGAAAAATCAGAGATATATGTACAGTAATTGTTGTCACATGATACTAAACAGTACACGGATGAGAAAAGGAGATAGAATATTGAAAGGGTTCTGCCAATGAAAATGAGTTTGGCATAATCCTAAAAGACTCCTGTGGGTGAAATAAACCAAGCTAGTCCACGTTAACCTAAAAAACAGTAACTGCAACAAATTACATTATCATTCACATCTGGGTTGCAAAATAGAACAGTATAGGAAATTTCATAAGAAGTTATATAAGGAAAAAGATAAAAAGCACATTCAAAAACATAATCAAGTATGTGTCGAGTTTAGGAAATCTATTCTAGAGTACTTTCAGAAACTAAAATTTCTTTTTTTTTACATTGTAAACAGTTCTTGAAGCATCTGAACGTAAGCAATATCAGGATTAGTGCCATTCTATTGCAAAAATACGGCCAAGGTCTAGAACAGCTAAGAACAAATTGTCATCTAGACATAGTTGTGGTCGCCAATTTTGACAAAGATTCGTGATCTGTGGGGCCCACGTTGCTCATTAAGCAAAAATTCTCATGATTGATCAAAATCTTGCTGTTCTTGTGACCTGAGTCACCACAAGCCATTGCATGGATGGAAAGGGATCATAGTCGCCAACCATAAGAATAGATGCTTGGTCTAATGTGCGGCAGTGCAATGACCTGCTAAGGCCTTGTCTGTCATCATTGAGCGACCTATAATGCTTATAACAATTTTATTTACCAAACCCTGATTAAAAAGATTAGAAAAGAAATCCAGGATCGGCTTCTGTCTGAGTAGGAATGCTTCAGGACCATTCAATCAAATGTTTGTGTATCTGTTTACCTAAGTAGGGAATGTGTACATGGTAGTCACACAGTGTGACAGGTTACAACTTGGATTATAACGCCCATGTGACTGGTAAGTTCTAAAACCCGCATGGATATGTTTACAATTCTGGCTGATAGATAAAATCATAATTTAACTATTTAAATTATTCATTCGTAACTATAAAGCTTTTAAAATAAAACTGTGTTCATTAAAACAAGATTCGTATTTAAATTTCAGTGCGTGGCACTTCAAGTGTTTTCCTCCTTCAATTGTTATCTTGTACAATAAGTAGACCGCCACTTTCGTTTGTCATTATTTACACACTTGTCTCAAATATATATATTTGGGTACTGTTTATTTCTTTCTTTGCAATATAATCGCCAACATACACAAGTACAACCCTAATGCGCAGGCAGTAAGTTGAAAGGGGATTTCTATTTTTACCAGGTGCAAATAACAAGCGCATCATTTGTTTTAACCTTGTTATAACCTTGGAAATATTCCCCACCATTTACTAAGACAGGATATCTTAAATAAGTAGTGTTTACCCATCATCATAATTTTTCTTTCCATGTCGATTTTATACATAGTTATTTTTTCAATTTTTTTTTTTCGAATGGTTTTATTCATCACCGATAAGTTAAGTACGTTCCATGAAAATGTATTAAAGTATAATTGTTATTAAAAATGATAACAATAAGATCTAGAGGAGAGACGAACCCAGTGACTCCCGCCCCACAGCCATCACGTATGAGTAAAGTAAATAGCGCATCACTCACGCGGAATGATGCCATTGATGGAGGGGAGGTGCCGGTCCATCCTAACTTCCGGTATTGATATCACAGCACTTCATTTCGTGGTCACTGGAAAAAACAACCAGATCGTCATAATTTCTTCAGAGGCTATTCCTCGCCCAACTTCGTTTCCGTTATGGCAGCTATGTTACCATTACGCGGTTTATAGGCAAGACCGCTGCCTTAGACTCATTTCCTTCTAGATACTTGCTTACTATAGTGAGCGAAATGAGTGACACCAGAGAGAGAGAGAGAGAGAGAGAGAGAGAGAGAGAGAGAGATTTTATATAAATGCCTAGTATCTTTTAGTCTCTTTCTCGATAATGCGATTAAATTCTACGAGAAGTGGGACTCTCTAAGATATAAAGTAATTTTTCATATTAAAATTTGTAGGTGATATCTTGTCATTCCGCATCCCAATTTAATTTTTCTTGCAGGTTAACAATACAGAGGTTAAGTCGAGATACAAAATAATCCACTATTTCCTTCAATCAATGTAAAATGATGTATTTGCTATAAAACTTTTCTCCCCATGCGTTTAACAAATTGCAAGAATATAGTCGTTCAATAGTTCCTAGGATATGTTAATGTTCTATCCATTTACTGATCACTTTACTATTTATTTCAAAAGCAGGTTGCATTTTTTGACTTACGGTATCATTTAATTGTTACACACAAGATGTTGAGATAATGACTAATGATTTTTATCCGGCAATCTCCCATCTTTTACAATATAAATAAGTACTGACTAAAACCCCTTGAAATAAGATCCTTAACTCAAGCCATGGGGCAGTGTTAAGAGAACTTCAGGGACCTTATTTCATCCTGAGAGAGAGAGAGAGAGAGAGAGAGAGAGAGAGAGAGAGAGAGAGAGATTAATAAATGTTGATATGGTTTCGTGTTACATAATCAT
>NC_090730.1:88289242-88306742 GCF_036898095.1 Palaemon carinicauda | reverse complement strand
TATTACTGGCTAAGCTACAACCCTAGTTGGAAAAGCAGGATGCTATAAGTCCAAGGGCTCCAACAGGGAAAAATAGCCCAGTGAGGAAGAGAAATAAGGAAATAAATAAAATAAGTTACAATAGAATATCTAAGAACAGTAGCAACATAACACAGATCTTCATTACAAACTATTAAAAGAGACTCATGTCAGCCTGCTCAACAGAAATACATTTGCTGCAAGTTTGAATTTTGATGTTCCACCAATTCAACTACCTGATTAGGAAGATCATTCCACAACACTACCACAGCTGGAATAAAACTTCTAGAATACTTCGCATTATGGAACCTCATTATGGAGAGGGCATGATTATAGAAATTAACTACATACCTAGTATTACGAACAAGATGATACTGTTCAGAAAGATCTGAAAGCAAAGTATGGTCAAAATCTTATACAACATGTATAACGAACTAATTGAACTACGGTGCCAGATAATCAGAAATTAATATCTGGATCAGGAATAAGAAATTTAATATATCGTAAGTCCCTGTCCAACAAATTAAGATGAGAATCATCAGCTGAAGCAGATAGGAGAACAATACTCTACACACGGTAGAGTGAAAGAATGAAAACACTTCTCCAGAATAGACTGATCACCAAAAATCACAAAAGATTTTCTCAGAAAGCCAATTTTTGTGCAGTTGGAGAAGAGACAGAACTAATGTGTTACTCAAAAGTAAATTTGCTGTCGAGATCTCACCTAAAATTTCAAGTCATACAGTATTTAGGAGCCATTGTCCTCGACCTACTTAAAATCATAGTTAGCGTTTTGTTAGGATTCAACTTCATACCCCATAAATTGCGCCATGCAATAATTTAAGCTAAATCTCTATATGCAGGATTCAGCAACCAAAGGTTATTCCTTACATCACTATCTTATAGCATTGTATAGAAATCCTCTGCATGTTTTATCACACCATCTCTTTTGCAGATATTTCCATTTTCACCCTTTAAAGTAAACATCTACTGGCACCCTCTTCCAAGTCTTCTGTTCATTAACTTTTGGCTTATTTCTTTCTTTAGTGTTCCTCAATTTTAGTCTGATTGTGTTTACGTATTTCTTGTGTTTTTAGTTTGTTTATTATTTTGGATAGTTCTGCTAATCCTATTTCATCTCCCTTGGATTTTATTACTCTCATTTCCAGTCTTTTCTTCATTAGCGTTTTGGTGCTTTTGATAGTTTCCCTTGATCTTGTTTAAAACTTTCCCACCTATCATTTGTGCTAATTCTAATGCAAATTGTTAAATTACTGTTCATATCTTCTTTACTTACTTCCTTTTTATTAGATAGCTGGGAGGACCTATTTTGTATTGCTAAATTATACTCATAAGATTTTTCTTTTATTACAGAAGGGTTTAGTTTCCTTCTTCAAATCAGTTTTTTTATTTCTTTACACATTTTGCTTTTCCCCCATTCTATGGACGCTGTACTTGATATACATACATACATACATATGTATATATATATATATATATATATATATATATATATATATATATATATATGTGTGTGTGTGTGTATGTGTGTGTGTGTGTGTGTGTATCATCAACACCATCTCCTCCTTTGCCTATAGACGCAAAGGGCCTCATTTAGATTTTGCCAGTCGTCTCTATCTTGAGCTTTCAATTCAATAATTCTCCATTCATCATCTGCTTCATGCGTCATAGTCTTCAGCCATGAGGGCCTGGGCCTTTCAACTCTTCTTGTACCTCGTGGAGCCCAGTTAAATGTATGGTGAACTAATCTCTCGTGAGGGGTGCAAAGAGCATGGCCTAACCATCTCATTCTATCCCTCACCATGATCTCATCCACATATGGAACCTGAGCAATGTCTCTTACAGTTTCATTTCTAATCCTGTCCTTCCATTCAGCTCCCAATATTCTTTTGATGGCTTCGTTCTCAAATTTACTAAATCTGTTGGAGATAGATAGCCTGAATTTTATATGTAATTTCAGGCGATTTGATTTCCAAATTTTACTTAACCTAGCCATTGTCTGATTAGCTTTTTTTTCAAACTTTCAATAAACCCCAGTTCGAAAGACCCTGTATTAGAGATTATAGTTCCTATTTATTTTAATGATTATACCTCTATAATGCTTTCTCCTTCCAATATTTCATCTGTCATTGTATATTCCATTCTTATTCTGGTAAGTAAGCATTGCAAATCCTTATGGTGTTCTGCTAACAATGACAACCAACGTCATCAGCATACTCTAGGTCAGCTAATTTCCTATTATCAATTCAGTCCAATCCTTCTCTACCATCTCCAACTGTTCTATGCATTACAAAATCCATAAGGAAGATAAACAACATAGGTGACTACACATTCCCATGGAGTACTCCGCTGTCCACTGGAAATTGATTTGATAGGACTCCATTAATATTAACTTTGCACTTGCTCTGGTCATGAACAGACTTAATCAAATTTACATATTTAAGAGGAATTCCATAATAAATTACGCAAGAATCTCCACAAAATTGGCCAGTGCACACTATCAAAATGTTTTTCATAGTCTGCAAATGCCATCAAAGGTGGATTTCTTTATTCTACGCATTGTTGTACAACTTGTCTCAAAATGAAAATTTGGTCATTACAACTTCTACCTTTTCTAAATCCTGCTTGTTCATCTCTCAGTTTTTCATCAATCTTTCTATCTAGCCTCTTTAGAATAAGCATACTATATATTTTCGTGACAACTGACATAAGTGTGATGCCTTTGTAATTATTGCAATTAGTCAGGTCTCCACATTTTAGCCATTCTCACCTACACTCCTAATTCCCATTAATCGGGTTTTACTTTGTCATGCCACATTCTACAAAACAATCTTGGAACTATTCTGGGGGTCACTTCATTTTCGGCTAGTATTATCTCAGCAGGTATTCCATCGTATCCAAGGGCTTTTCATCTCCTAAGTTTTTTTATTGATATCTTCGACTTCAAACACACTGAATTCATTCATGGGCACATTAAGGTCTTTATCAGCTTCAAGTATATCAATCAAATTATTTCCGTCATATCTCCTATTCATGACCTCACTAAAGTGTTCAATCCAACGTTGCCTTTCTCCATCTTCTGTTGTTATAACAGACCCATCCCTCTTTTTGAAGGGTATATGCTTCTTTTTTTTTTGACCCCGTAAAGATTTCATTAATAATTCTATGAGCAATTCTTACACCATTGCCGGTCTCTGAATTCATAGCTTTGTCACCCTTATCGGTTTTCCTGTCTAAATATTCTCTTCTTGGCTTTTCTTTTGACCTCACCATCAATACTGGAATACTTAGTATGTTCTACTTTGTAATTTTCATTACTTCTTCGAAATGTTTCAACAATCCTTTTCTTTGTCTATGTCTTTGTCTCCTTTTTTATAGTATCCCAAGAATAATTTGATATCCATGGCTTTCTCTTTATAGTTACGAGAGAGAGAGAGGGGTGGGAAGGGTTGAATTTGTGTGTGCGTGTGTGTGCATATCTCTAAATATTTAACCGTCATTATTGACGGCTCGAGTACACCAGTTTAAGTATATTTGAATTCCACTATTTCCTCCGGCGAAAAAATGTTAACTCTTGTCTTAATACTCTTAGATAGATCCAGTAATTGTACAATCATACTTTTCAAATATCTTAATTAAGCATACTGACGTAATTCTTATATGCAAAACTTTTTGTATTGAAATAGGACAGAAAAGTATATCCCATGATTCTTCATTACATTTAAAATTGATTTGATATACCTAATACTGAAACTAAAATAGTTTTTCAATGATTGTAATATTACAGGTAACTTTCCTTACAAACTCTTAATAATTATTCATCTATCAAGATATAACTTAGTAATTTGGTAAAAATAAATGCGTATTAGATAAATAACTATCCTTTTTTATCATGAAATTTTCATAGATATTTAGTTAGAGTAATTGCCAACTCTCGATGTGGCTGAGGCAGATGGCATAAGGAATGAGATCCATCGAAATCACATTGGAATAATAGCAACCCTTCACACCCTAAAATTATCCCCACTCTCCGGAACAGGTATAAATTAATCCCAAGTAATAAATAGTTTTCTTATAAATGGATAGAAAATGCCGTGGATTTTGTCCATGCGATGTCGACTTTCGAAATATTTCATTTAATTGAATTGTACAGCATTTCTTGTTTCTAAAACAATGAGAGAGAGAGAGAGAGAGAGAGAGAGAGAGAGAGAGAGAGAGAGAGAGAGAGAGAGAGAGAGAGAGAGAGAGAGAGAGAGAGAGATTCTCATAACAAACTGTACACTTTCGAACAAATATAACATCTCTGGTTAGACTGGATTTATGAGCCTTCAATATGCACCCCAACGCTAGGACCCGTGAGGCCATTCAGCGCCCAAGTGCAATTGAGGAAAATTCTTCACAGTCGCTGGACAGCAAAATAGAAGAAAGGAAGTTGGAATGAAGGTTAAGTAGCAGAATGTAAAGCAACTTCAGCTATGCGCCAAAGGAACGCTGCAAAGAGCCTCAATAATGCCTGCAGTACATGTAAAATTTTAGATGTCATTCTTGAAAGTATACATATTCGCTTTTAAGAAATCTAACATTCGTGTTTCTTCATTTACACAAAAATCAGTATACGGAGAAAGTATTTCATGATTTCAGGAGACTTGTTTATTCTGAGAAAATGATTTAATTATTTGTTTAAGTCACGCTTTGAATGTTGCTCTGTTATCTGGCCTTACGCCTCTGAATATCATTCACCTTTAATCGTTGGATAAAACCTTGATGCCAACCAAATTCCTTATCCTTCATCGGTATATCAATCGTTAGCATTATCGTTCAATTTCCATTACGCAATTTGGATTGGATTTCTCATGAATCTGTCCACCTTTTACATCCAGATCTCTTCATCCTGCACCATCCATCATGTGATAGTAGGAATGCAGTAATCCTAATACTGCATAGTATTCTAAAAAAAAAAAAAAAAACTAGCTTCGGCTAATTATTCAAACGATCTTCAAAATTATAAAGTTTATCAGTAGAATTTTAGAAGTTCAAAGTAGGTGCCTATGCTTTATGTTGTATATGTTTACGTGTTTCTTATCTAATCTACTTTGTTTATATATTAACACAATTTATTTTTGCTTTATCTCTTGAAGAGTTTTCTTTCTTCTTTTTTTTTTTTTTGTACTAACCTTCTTTTCCAACTCAGGCCCTTGGGCTTTAACATTTTGCCTTTCAAACTAGTGTTACAGCATAATTGAATCCTTTTTTAAAAACTTCGTGTGTTGACTTTTGATACTATTGTAAGTTAAAAAAAAAAAAAAATCCTGGTCTAAGTGCCGATAAGTGGTGTAAAACACGCCTGTTCAAGTTAATCAATCAAATAGTCACATGTAATGAGTAAATTTACTATTTTAAGCCTCAAAATTTTGCTTTCACTTTTAGACCGAAATTTTGAATTGTACATAGATGACTCCGCTAGATATACTAACGATAGCAGAGACATTTTAGTTTAAAAATTAATCACATTTTAGAAGGCTTTTTTTTTTTTTTTTCTTTTTTTTTTTTTTTTTTTTTTTTTAATTATTCTAATGGGGTGCCCCCAACAGCAACGTGCTCTCTCTTCTTATCTCTTCTTCCTGTCCTTTAACATCATGAAATATCCCAAAAGCTTCAAATCGGATATAAATCCCTTTCGGTAGTTCAAATAACAAATTTCTCTAAATTCAAGCTGTCCACTGAGTCACAATAGACATCTTATATAAACAACCACGCGATTAATAGTGTATTACAACTGCGATCCATCATTTTTTTCCCTCCAGATGTCAGCTTCACTAAAACGTGTCAAACACACTTCTTTATTTTACCTACTGATTGATAACCATCATATAATTTTATTTTACGGTCAATTTACTAAACTCATCAATGAATAACATTGGTAAGAGAGAGAGAGAGAGAGAGAGAGAGAGAGAGAGAGAGAGAGAGAGAGAGAGAGAGAGAGAGAGAGAGAGAGAGAGAGAGAGAGAGAGTTGGTTGATGGACATCTGTCCATAAATATTCTCCAAGACCATAGAATTTCAGTTTGCTAAGCTGCCTCATCTACGAGATCTATGCAGTGATGCATGCATGGATGAAGAATGATCTCACAAATGCCTCTTGGAAAACTTCCCTCGCCAGGAGATCAAAACTCTTACTTCCAGGTCTACAGTTTCAAGAATAGATGCCCTTCTTTAAGTACCACGGTGGCTTCCATTCACTTGTTTCCCTATAAAACTGCAGACGTCCTAATACAAAATGAACCTGAAGAACCAGAGGCATTTTCCCACTCACAAAGAGGGATAAAAGTAAACACGACTAAATAATCGCATGAAATCACTCCCCTAAAGGATATATCATCAAAACGTTTAAGTTTTTGCTGCTTGCGAGACCGGCAGGTCGTGTTTATACATCCTCTTTTTTATTCTTTTAACGTAAAACAGGATATTAGACCATTAATTCACTATTGTTACAAAAATATCTCATTAGTCCTTATTGATATTCTATATATCCAAAACTTAGCTGATTATAAAACTGAATACGATTGTCAACCCACAAAATTGTGGTAATAGACACTCATTATTGGTTCCTATAAATTAATGTCATCCATTGAAGTATTGTTAGTTTTTATTTTACAATCTCGCTACGATACCCATCAAAGATATGTGAAATGTTGAAAATCCGTCCGAAGAAAAATATGTTTTGAACTAGCAAAATTCAAGGGTAAACTATACAGTCGTGAAAGTCTATGGTTCCATCAATCCCCATTTTAGGCCGAAAGGAGGAAACCTATTACTGTAGTATGTAGAACCTCTGATTCTGCTATGATAAATACACAAATAAAAGCAAGGTCTATAACAACCGAAAAAAGAATCCGAAGTTAAGCAACTTACAAATTTACAAACACGTAATTCTTACAAAAATTAACACAGGAAGTTTATCAACACCACGTCGTCTACCCACCAAAATCCTTTTCAGCAGCAAATAAAACTTTCGACACAATTACGAATGGCTGAAAAAGCTAGCTATGAAGACAGCCTCGTTAAACAATACAAATTCATATAACGTCGAGTGAGGGACTACAGAACCAAGAGGACGGGCAAACGCAAATCTAAAGCTTTACAAAATATAAGATACAACAAAGTAATTACGATCGAATACATAATAAGACTATTGAAAGTTACTAAGCGAGTGAAAAAAAAAATCTACTGTGTTGCTACAATCTCATTATCTGACATTATGTATGAAATATACATAAACATACTCATCATGACGATAATAGTACTTTATACAGATCATTGACCGTTACTTTTGACAAAAAAAATTAGTTCGGGAAATGAACGGGAACAAGTTAACGAGCAACGTTGTTAGAAGCTGCAACTTTGTAGTATAAAGTCAGCCACTACATAAACGCACCAAGCAAATTCACATTTAATGGTGAACTCATCTCGATCTAATGGACTTTTGTACTAATCCAAATCAGAGGATAATCATTTGCACCTTTAATCTAAAAAAAAAATGATGCAAACCTTAATTTTCATCTTTTGACCGTTGCATAAAAATACACCAGTAATTTCATCGATTTTGAGCGCTCTGAAATTATAATTTCTTATAATCTTTGCTCTTAATACTATTCATAAAGATAATCTCTTTAAAACTTTTTATCCGTTTCTTAGTCCAAGAACTTTTGTTGACACCACCTTTCTCTAAACAATGACCATTTTTCAATGCTTCAGCATCTGGTAAGTTGCGACTTTCATCCAAGGTATCTCATGAGCCAATCTGACCAACTCTCCCGACAATTATGCTGATAAACGTCCTCTTTTTTTTCCTTTTACTTTTTCTTATTACCCTTTTCGCAAATAATGAAAGCTTACTTTTCATAAGTCAATCACAAATTCATATTGTTATCATAATCCTTAATCATCGCCCTATTCAATTTTCATTCATGTTCTTTGATTTATCCAACTTCCGCCATAAGGGTGCATACCAAGAAAAATTTCTTAAAATATTGAAATCCTTAAAAATCTGCAAAGAGCAGTAATAAGCGCAATGAGTTCGACAAAAGTACTTGTACCATGCACTGCAACTTTTAAACTTCCAAAAGGTAAAAAACAACGTAAAATCTATACAAAGTTAAAACATTTCCATTTGGACAATCTCAAACCAACTTCCAGTCATACAGAAATAATCCTTATAAACTATCACCAACTCATCATGTCTTATATAATGCCATCAGTCTTTTCAAATTCACAAATGGTGCACGGCCTTTCGTCATTTCTCTTAAATGCCAATTATTCGTTACCCGGGTAACACACACCTTTCCAGGTGTACCAAGCAAGTTTAAGCATAGTTCTTAACGTCTTTTTCATTAGCCGCTACATTGCAAAGATAATAATCTGTTCACCTCCCACTTTTATTTTAAATCTTTACATGAAAAATTGCCGAGAAAAGTTATTGAAATTCGTTTAGTTTCTAAATAAGTAGTTTCTATGTTTGTATGTAAAGGAGATTTTAGATTTTTAAATTCATCCACTGTTTCTCAAAAAAGCTTCTGGTAATAGCACCTCTTGTTTCTCATAGAAGCCAATTGCAATATCTTAAGCCATCCATGTAATTTAATCATTTTAATCAAGCATAGCAACTTTTAGTATGGCATAAATAATATTTAAATAAAGCTATTTTTCCTTGGCCACGTGTGATTTAAAACTAATAGTGTTGGAAATTCACTTCTAATCATAAAATTTGTTTAATGAATAACTACCGAAATCACTACCACTGTTATGGTAGCCTACTGGAAAAGTCTGTAACTCGCAATACGGGGGTCTACCACGTAATCATCAACAACCATTGTCTGGTCTGTTCTGATTCTAGCTTGGGTGGAGAGGCAGTACCTTAATACCTATAAACTTTTAAACAATCACTATACTCTAAGACTTAATCTAAAAAATGTCAGATATTTTACACTGAATTTAATTGATAATGGAAATTCTAAATTGCGTCCAGTTATACACTTTCCTGTGACTTGCCAGTTCCAAGAATGAACACATTTCCATTGCGGTTAGAATCGTGATCAAACGATTATTTACCCACATGGTGGCCAAGTTCCACAATACTGTAATTAGGAATGGAATTACAGCGCAAGATCCCACTAATTATGAGCCTAATATTTCATTACACATAAAAGAACAACAAACTTTCAAGGCTGACGTTTTAAATCTATTATTACTGAACCGCAGTTCCTGGTGATATATATATATATATATATATATATATATATATATATATATGTGTATATATATACATATATATATGTATATATATATGTATATATATATATATATATATATATATATATATATATATATATATATACAGTATATGTGTGTGTGTGTGTGTATGTGTGTGTGTGTGTGTATGTGTGTGTGTGCGTCTTCCTCCATTGGTTAAAAGTATTAAAATCTTGAACTCATATTACGACGATTAACAAAAACTGTCCTCGACCAGGTGTGAGAACTATCACACACAGGTAACTAAAGGCAACGCATGTCTAATATGAATTCTGCAAATACGAGTGAATGAATCAGATTAAACTTTCCTCCTGAAAATTAGGAAAATTAGCATGCCTAATTCGCCGCCATTGATATGAAATAATAGAAATAACTATTTGTCTTAGCAACCTCTCTCCCATTAATAACTGTTTACAATTATTTTCACGATAAAATAAATTAACTTTGACGTGTAGATATTTATAACGCATTTGTCGTAATATACCACAAAACTGCGGCGTATGAGAATTCCATCCTTATAAATAAAGAAAACACATAAATGATAAACAAATAGTATACGTTTAACTACCGATGGCTGAGAAATGCAAAGGAAATTCTTGCAGTTGAGACATCGTTTGATACCATCTCAAATATGCGTGGCAGAGATTTCTTTATCAATTCATAACTCTTTATCATCCCAAACCAACTAAAAGCCTGCTTCTTCCTTGAGGTTATGAAATACGAGAGAGAGAGAGAGAGAGAGAGAGAGAGAGAGAGAGAGAGAGAGAGAGAGAGAGAGAGAGAGAGACGGTTATGTAATCTGAATGGTCAGGCTGGTCATCTGGTAACCATCCCCATACCTTCAAAGTACACAACCTTCATTCCTCTTCTTCCTGTCCCCCTCCCCATGCCTCCCCACCCCCATAACCCTTCTTTTTTCCCATTATTCTATACATTTGACCGCTGAGGGAGGGAGGGAGGGGTTCCGGTACAGTACAATCAAAGACCCTCCCCCTCCTCCATTGAAAGTACTTTCGTTAGCAAACAAGTAATCCATCCCCGATGCTGCTTAGAAATCACGCTCTGATAGATACAAATCTCCCTCTCGGGGTCGCCTTCCAAGAGTGACCTGGCATGAGGACGTTTCGTGCGAAACGGAGCTTCTTCATTACGAAAAATTTCAAGTTGACTTGCAGGGGAGACTGGGGGAGGGGGAGGGGTAGTGGTGGGGGTTGAGGAAAGGGGAGGGAGAGACCGGAAAGAAATCCATTCCTTTCCTTTCATCAATAACGTTTTCTGAGCCATTTCCGACCAACAACGTCGTTTTGCATATGAGAGAGAGAGAGAGAGAGAGAGAGAGAGAGAGAGAGAGAGAGAGAGAGAGAGAAAGAGAAATGTACCCATATCCGCAAAGGTGAAGGAGCATATATATATATATATATATATATATATATATATATATATATATATATATATATATATATATATATATATATATATATATGAATAAATAAAATCAATACCGGAACATAATAAAAATTATGACTAGTTAGCATTTTAGTAGGAGTTACTGTACCATTACAGGCCACTCGTGTCTGTCCTACTGTATTGAATTGGATAAGGAATGCTATGAATAGTAATTTCATAGAATCACAAATTTCAGTTGTTTAATAATACAGATTTTCACTAGAATATTTCAATGGCACATTTCTTATTTTCAACCTCGTCCATAAACGAGATGTGGCTCAGCAATTAATTTAATAAATGATTGTCTTGACTTCCCATTCCACTGCACACGTGAGCGGTTGCATTTTTTGTTTCGCCTACTGTGTGACTAACAGCCTCTCTTAAACTGCTGTCCTTAACGATTCAACAGCTTTCATATCTCAAACATTCATTGTAACATTGTATTGGACCAAAAATGGCCAGGCATGCAAAAGAAAAGAAAAACTCTTTGCTCCACCTTCAGGGTTTCCATGCACCTCATAACTTCGCTCTGGCCCATTCTTACTTGTAAATTTTCCTTTTACAGTCAGTAAAACTCTGCACTAGTTTCTGCAGCTTCCCTTCACTATCCTCAAACAGTACTCCATCATTTATAAATATCAACCATTCGACGATTAGAATCCTCTCTTTTTTTTTTTCAAAACTTTCCTCAGCAGCCTGATTTCTCACACAAAATTTCGTAATACTCCATTTAAAAAAAAAAAAAAAAAAAAAAAAAAATACTAGAACAGCCAGAGACACAATACACCATGTATCCCTCTAACTTAGACCAAACTTATAAATTCATCATCTACATATTCTCACTAACACTTTATGAGGAAAGTTTTGAAAAAAAGAGAGGATTCTAATCGTCGAATGGTTGATATTTATAAATGATGCATAATATAAGAGAAACAGTTTTCAATCGTTATCAAAGCATTATTTCCTATACCTAGCATCCTTGTAGCCAACATATTGCCTCCTGTTGATTTCATCATAATTCTTTTCAAGATCAATTTATGCTATACTCAGTGCCTAAACTCCTCTACCTCAAACATTTCACATTGCTGTTTAATAATCCGGACACACCATTTATTATCTGTTATTTTAATATAAATAATTTCATTACCTGTCTTCCTTCAATTAAGTTCCTACTATATACCTTCAACGGTAAATTCTTGAAAAATAGATCTGCAGCTGGGATTGCAACATCATTAGAAATAAGAACAGCAGTAATAATTATTAATAATGATAACAATGATAATATATGTAGTTGAAATCCCGGCTCCTAAGTAATGAAGATTATCTATAACAGTCCTTTTGTATAAGGACTGTTATACATAGCGAGTATTTATACGAGAGAGAGAGAGAGAGAGAGAGAGAGAGAGAGAGAGAGAGAGAGAGAGAGAGAGAGAGAGAGAGAGAGAGAGAGAGAGTAACAGTTATAGGGGCGTGATGCAGCTTATTATGTCAAGTAAAACTTGGAAAACTTTATAAAGGTAACAGAGAGGAGTTTGTGTTTTATTAAGAAGGAAAAATATAAGTTTATATTTATATAAATGAATCTGTCTGCATGTTATATTTAAGGCCTGGGAATAAGTTTAGAGAAGAACTAATTGCTTTTAAATGTAATGTTGAGATACACTGTTAAAGAAAACCGCAATTTTAATCGGAATTTCTCCGTAAAAATATACTGCTCTCATCCGTATTTCCGTAAAATACAGGCGACCGTAATTTCACCATACTTTGGTTTTCTATTTTACGGGTTGGTGACCGACAATATCACTCCTTTACGCCAATATATCCGATTTTAAAACGGTGAAAGGGTGGCAACTTTTATTCCTGGATTTTCACCGTTTTTTAATGCAAAATTTTAACAGTGTATGTAATAATGCATTACTTGGAAAACGTTTACAAGGATTAGACTGCTCTTAAGATGATAACTAAAACCACATATAACATTAAACAGTTTTCATTGATAATTTTGGAAATATTTGCAAGAGAAATTTTGATAAATTTTCAGTTTTCGTCAATACCAGCGGCTTCCCTAAATCACGTTTAAGCTAAATATATCTGATTCCAACACGTACAGATGCAATGTTGGTCGCTTAAGATCAACTTTAGCATAATAAATAAGAGAACGATGGCACAGCTACTCTATGTCTGGGACCACATCAATGCTTATATTATCAAACCTCTCAATTATTCTACTTATGAAGATTTTAAATACATTCCTAATTATGTGAAAGGAAACCCATTTCATAATCTCTTGTGTCAGAATTCTATTTTCCCGTATTAACCAATGACCCAATTTACATTGAAGTGCATCATTTGGAATATTTATCATTCAAGAAACTAGCTTCGTTTGGAGCTAGAAATCTATAAATAGAGAGAGAGAGAGATAGATTGAGCAATATAGTACGGCACTGGCACCTGTGAGACCATTCACCGCCCAAATGCAACTCGAAGAAATCATTGCAGTTACATTGACGGAAAGGATTAAGAGAGGTTGAACGGAAAAAAAGGAGGACGGAGGTAAAACAATATAAAGCAAGTGCAGCTAGAGGCCGACGGAACGTTGCAAAGCGTTGAAGTAACGCCTTCAGTCACCATGCGAGTTCCACTCATGGAACTCTCCTTATGCGAGAGAGAGAGAGAGAGAGAGAGAGAGAGAGAGAGAGAGAGAGAGAGACCGAACAAAATATTATAGAATATTAATCTTGGGACGTGGACACAAGTCATCAATGTCGAACAAATTTCAAAAACAGAAAACTGCATTATTTACTAACAAAAGCTATTACCTGCTTACATCTTAAGACAATAAATACAATTTGATTTTCTGTTCGCAGACTGTACTCCATTGGAATCCTCTCTGATTACGGCTCATTTTTCTTTTGTCTAAGCATACTATACACAGATTAGCCTGTCCTATTCTATACACATTTTTCCTTTTCCCTATTCACCTGATAACCGAAAAATTCTTCTTCACTTAAGGGGTTAACTACTGTGCTGTGATTGTTCAGTGGCTACTTTTCACTTGGTAAGGATAGAAGAGACTCTTTGGCTATGGTAAGCAGCTCTTCTAGGAGAGGGACACTCCAAAATCTAATCATTGTTCTATAGTCTTGGGTAGTGCCAAGCCTGTGTACCATGGGCTTCCACTGTCATGGGTTAGGGATCTTTTGCTTTAGGGTGCACTCACTGGGCTATCTTCCCTGTTGGAGCCCTTTTACAGCTTAGAACATCAAAGACAAGACTGTCCATCCTCCATGCTAGTGCGTTGTTCGTTCTTTGGCATACTATTGTCCTCTTAACCTCATCAGTCGACAAGTCTTCCGAAGCATTATGTCATTCTCTCCAATACTGGAGTTATGCTTTTCCTTTGAAATTTAACATCTCCCCGTCAAAAAAAGACGGTAGTATGAAAGAGGACCAGGACCCTGAAGATCGCACCAAAGTACTTCAATTATGGATATGTACATGCAGTAAGTTGTAGAAGAGGCGGACCCGGGCTGGATGACGGCATGAATAAACGGATTTTATTGGGAGTTGACTACAGTCACTAAAAAGAATCCACATATGGCATTCTCATTATGGAAGTTGATGCCTTGTAACTTTAGAGAGTAATCCTATTCAGAAGGGCCATTGGCCTCAGTGTTAGTTCTTTCTAAATAGATGTTTGTGATTGTTACATTGTGTGGAATTTGCTTCATCCTTTTCCTGCTCACAATGAGCATGCATCGGATGCTGCTCAATGCCCCTCTTCGGAGCTAGTCTGATTTCTTTCTTTTCAACATTACTCGAACATTCTATTCTAAGTATGCTTGAATAGTAAGTTAAAGCTGTTATTGCATAATAGAATGACTTAAAGACGATACTAAATGCTACTACTATTTGCAGTAATAATCGAAATAATAATGATAATGATTAAAGCTAAGAGCCAATACTTTATCACTGTTTCTATTTGAAGAATACAGCAAGAGATCAAAATGACAGCGGAGTAATATCAAGACAAAAAAAAAAAAGGATTCCAGACTTGGTCACATAACATAAACAAGCTCCAATAAAACACACACGCACATGTACTGTGCACACATATATATGTGTGAGTGTGTGTGCGTGTGTATGTGTGTTACACATATGTAATCTATATGCAACAGATATAAGTGTGTGCATGTATACAGTATATATATATATATATATATATATATATATATATATATATATATATATTTATATAATTTATATACATAAATAAATAAATATATATATATATATATATATATATATATATTTATACATAAATATATATATATATATATATATATATATATATGTATATATATATATATATATATTTATTTATATTTATATATATGAATATATATGTATATATATATATATATATATAGATATATATGTATATATATATTTATAAATACATATATATGTATACATAAATATTTAAATATATATATATATATATATATATATATATATATATATACATATATATATATATATATATATATATATATATATATATATATATATTTATATAAATAACCAAGGGTGTACATACTTGCGTACGCATGGGACTATACACAAACAGGAGACATGAGGATATAAAAAGGGCCCAGAGCAGCAGGTCCTACTGCAAAAATGACTTTCCAATCTCCTTATAAGTCGGTTAATGTTCGTTAGGTTAGAGCACTTCTAGGGTACGTTTTCCAATCCGTCTAGAGAACTCAATGTCAGTGCAACGTCTGTTCATGTAATTTGAAAAGGGACGCACCCTCCAAACACTCACCAACTGAACCCCCTCTCCTACCCCCTATCCCCTACCCCCTACCCTGTAAACCCCCTTCCCCCCACGGTGCTTTTCTTCTCCTCGAGACTCAGGGCTAACGACCCCCTTTCTCTAGTTCCTATCTCGACGGTGTTCGGTGAAAGGGTCGATCACCTTTTGCTTTCTGGTAAAGAACGAGTGGCAGCAATGAAATAACAATTATAAGTTGCAGAACATACACAGAACCAATGCTATTCTTAAACGAACTAAAAATAGAAAAACATCGACAAGCCATCAGCAGTAAAAATACAGCGTTTTAATAGCTCCTACCAAAGTACGTAGGTTAATGACGAGAATAATAATTCAATGCGTTTCATATGTTTGAAAGTACGTTAACCTAACAAAACATCCATTAGCAAATACTGCCAGCGTCAATTTACTTTTAACCTTTCTTATATTTCTTGTGCCTTTTATAACGTCTTTCGTTGCCACAATTTTATTACTCTCCTTTCCAGATCTTAAGAGCAGCCAGCTATTCATACTTTCTTCTGGCGATCTTAAATGAAAGACTTCCTATGGTCTCAAAGAAGTCTAATGGCCTTAAGGACCTTCTCCTGTCCTGACCTTCTGGCAAATAAATCATCGTCCAGGTGTGCTCAAATAAGGCATCTCCAAATACAATTCTCCAAGCAGTCTTAAATAACATATACCCCGTTACTGTGCCCCTAATGCCTCTATAACGCCCATAGCGTACTACACTCTTTGTATATTGAAGAATGGCGTATCATAAACCCACCCCTCGCTAGGTAGGATGAAGGGTAACCATCAATGGATGCTACATGTTCATTAACCTTAGTTGTTTTCTACAGAGAGACGAAAAAGAAGACAAGCGAACCAAGCGAACGTCGTATTTTTATGTTTTCAGTGTTTCAGGGATAACCCTAGCTTGGAATTCTACTGTATCTTTTATTTATAAAAATGCTAGATATTCACAAAGGAAGCTTCATCAACGAATAACATACTCCAATTTCACTTGAAAGATGAATCCCTTAATCTCGGCAATATTTAATCCCTTATACTTTATAGAAGGTGAAAAGATTGACCTTTGTTTTGAGATGGTTTGTCTGTGAAAAGACCGAACGACGCGTCATGACCGGTGACCTGGCTATCTAATTCGGGAGAGACCAAAAGAAGGAAGGTTCAAGGGTTGCATTATTAGAAATGGAAAGGCCTCAATATCGTACTATCAAAGCAGCATGTGAACTCCCACAAAATAGAGATGCATGATGAGTCCGCATGGCTATCGATGCACTGAAGATAGACCTTCTGGGTACGCATTTGAAACAGTTTTTTCGCGGAAGTTTTTTTTTGCAAAAAGATTCATCCATCATTCAAGTCTCTTTATGCATGAAGCACGGACCAGTGCCATTTTCTTTCTGGAACACACACACACACGCACACACATGTATATATATATATATATATATATATATATATATAAAACGGTGCGTGTTTAGGTATATAAATAGATACTATCATTACCTACATAAAATTTCTCACACACACACACACACACACACACACACACACATATATATATATATATATATATATATATGTGTGTGTGTGTGTGTGTGTGTGCGTGTGTGAGTAAAAATATGAAAATGATTCCACAATCTCTCATATCGATTATAATGCATGCTCTTCGCACTCCCATAGAGAGATTAGTTCACCAAACGTTCAGCTGGACTCCAGAAGGCACTACTGTAGAAGAGTTGGATGACCCAAAACCTACATGGCCGAGGCCTATGATGCGTGAAGTAGGAGATGATGAATGGCGAAGTATTAAATTCAAAGCACTAGATAAAGACGACTGGCGAAATCTAACAGAGGCCCTTTG
>NC_090730.1:88221742-88276742 GCF_036898095.1 Palaemon carinicauda | reverse complement strand
GACTAAGAGACAAACTGAACTAAGAAAAATTCGAGAACTTTTGGTACGCAAGATAAGGAAAGACCTTCTGATGTTACGTAAAACTAACGATGATAAAGGGATAAAAACACCGAAGATAACAAAGTGTGCGTAAGATATTGTGGTGTAAACGCATGCATACTCACCCTCCACGTATATAAATTTCATTATTAAGTCCACACACGAAATAGTAACAAATTAAATAACAACTGATTGTTGACAATAAAAAAAGAACCTCGTTAAGAACTAATCTATGAATGATGGATAGTAGTAAATGAACGCAACGTGAACGATACAAAATGGACGAGAATAGAATGTGAAAGGTATATTACTTTTAGAGCTGACAGAAAAGTTAAAGGTGATGGCAGAAACCCTTCAACAAGCACCAACCTTGAAGAGCCTGTTTCTAATCCCTCCCATAGAAGCATCGCTTTCTGAATATTAAGTCGCCAGACTTAAGAGTAATGTAGTGTAATCCCAGAGGTCTTCAGAGTCACAATGCCCCAATTTCCCACAAGGACTATTACGTCATAAGCACCTTGAGAGCCAGTATCAAGTAACGGGGAACACTGTCAATTCCGTCAGATTTCAAAAGGTTCTTGTCCTCGTATAGTAACCATTTTAACAGGAATTTCTGTTAGTGTCAGAAATGTTATTCATTGTATTGTCCACGATCCATCCTGTCTGACAGTTTCTTCTATTAGTTATCGCCTCACATTAATCTATAGTTGATCACAATTGACCAAAGTAGCCCTTCTTCTTGTTGGGCAATATGGTCCAGATACTTTTCAACTGCCCTCACCCTTCCACAAAGGTGGCTCCTGTTTCCATTCCATGACGACCAATTTCAAATCCCTGATGCATCCATATAAGGCTCGTAAAACAAAAGCAATGATTCATGTTAAAGATTATATCAAATCGTTAGCAAAGTAAAAACCACCAAAAATAGAGAGAGAGAGAGAGAGAGAGAGAGAGAGAGAGAGAGAGAGAGAGAGAGACGAAATAGTATTATATTAAGAAACTCCAAGAGGGGGTTAATAATAACAATAATAATAATAATGATGGGAGAGTAACTGCCATACAACCTGGTCAACTTCACCCTTCGGGGCTACCTGTACCTCTTACTGAGCCATCTGTCGCCTGTCGTTGTGCAGAGAGTATAAGGTTGTGCAACGGCGTACCTTTTTAGGGGGGTCGGGTGAAAAGTGTTTGCAGCGTATTGGCCGATGTCTGTCGAAGGTCCTACACTATTACACAATCAGCGGGAAGAAATAACCTATGACAAATGCACTAATGAAGAGAGCAATTCATAAGTGGGAGTAAAAAGACTTGCGAAACGTACTGGATTACAGCTAAGAAACGGGGAAATTAACCCATTTTAAAGATCCTAAATCATGATTTAACATTTAATATTTACTAAACAATATCTTTTTGTATTCGTTTAAAAGAAAATGTCGCAATATTTATAAATCACAGTGACTATACTAATAAAACATTTAAAAAAAAATAAAAACAGTTGTATTGCTATCAAATATTTTACAGTCCAATGAAAAGTGATGTAATTTCGAATAAAGAAACAAGGGAAACGGGTCAGGGGAGGATGTCTGTCCTCTCCTAGATTGCATTCAACAAACTATTATATATTAATACCTATGGCGACAAACGAATACCTATGAGGAAGACAAATAGAATATTTACTTTCAAAATTATATTATATTATATTATATTATATTATATTATATTATACTATATCATATTACCGTATATTATATTATAGAATAAGAGAAACATTTTGTCTAATTATCATAATTAGATATTCATAACACGAGATTAAACAATGCACATAAAATTGTAAGAATATGCTGTACATATAATAATTCAGGGAAGTTCTTAGAACGAAAACTGCAAATGGTATAGAAAGTATATACAAATATGAATATGATCCAACAAAAAAATAATGAAATGTATCTACGTTCTTGTTTGTAAAAACGATAACTATGTTTTGAAAAGTTTAGAGACCTTACTCTTATATTTCAGGACACATCACCTACATACACATACACACATTCATTTTGTAGCGCCCGAAGGAGAAATTATTTTTCCAGGAACAACCGCTGGCACGGGAGGACCAGAATCACAGGATGTTTTTGATAGCATTTTTTCAAACGAAGAAGATGGATTCGAATCCAGCCAAGAAGAGACTGACGGTCAAGCGAAGATGGATTCGAACCCCACCAAAGAAGAGACGGACGGCCGAGTCAATACGGTACGTTTCCCCCATTGATAGAACATGTACCCGTGTTTGAGGACTTAGTGCCGGAGGAAGGACGCAGCACACACAAGCATATATATATATATATATATATATATATATATATATATATATATATATATATATATATATATATATATATATATATATATATATATATATCACCATCATCATCATCCTCATCATCATCATCATCTCCTCCGACGCCTATTGACGCAAAGACCCTTGGTTAGATTTAACCAGTAGTTTCTATCTTGAGCTTTCAATTTAATACTTCGCCATTCATCATCTCCTACTTCACGCTTCATAGTCCACAGTCATGTAGGCATGGGTTTTCCAACTCTCCTAGTGCCTTGTGGAGCCCAGTTGAAAATTTGGGTGAACTAATCTCTCTTGGATAGTGCAAAGAGCATGCCCAGACCATCTCCATCTACCCCTCATCATGATCTCATCCACATATGACACTCGAATAATATCTATTAAAGTTTCATTTCTAATCCTGTCCTGCCATTTAACTCCCAATATTCTTCTGAGGGTTTTGTTCCCAAATCTACATAATCTGTAGGATATTGTTTCATAGAGTAAAACCGATCCCACTTAACTGATATAAATTCTGATTTTATATGTAATTTCTGTCAATATGATTTCCAAATTTTACTTAACCTAGCTATTGTCTGATTTGCTTTTTTTAATCTTTCATTAAACTCAAATATTAAAGATCCCGTATTAGAGATCATAGCTCCAAAATATTGAAATGATTCCATTTCATTAATCCTTTCTCCTTCCAATGATATTTCATCTTCCATTGCATATTCCATTCTCATCATCTCACTCTTTTTTTCTATCTTGAGCCCAACCTCGAGTGATAATTCATTCTATTGAGCAAAGTTTGCAAGTCCTGTGGTGTTCTGTTATTAAGGACAGCGTCATCAGCATACTCTAGTCAGCTAATTTCCTGTTACCAATCCAGCTCTATCCTTTTCCACCATCCCCAAAGGTTCTATGTATTACAAAATCCATAAGGAGGATAAACAACATAGGTGACAACACATTCCCTTGAAGTACTCCGCTGTTCACTGGAAATTTATTTGATAGGACGCCACTAACATTAACTTTGTACTTACTATGCTCAAGAACAGACTTAATCAAATTTACATATTTAATTGAGAGGAACTCCACAGTAATGCAGGATTCTCCATAAAACTGGCCAGTGCACACTATCAAAGGCTTTTTCATAGTCCACAAATGCCATCAAAAGTGGATATCTAAATTCTACAAATTGCAGTACCACATGTCTTAAAATGAAAATTTGGTCAATGTAACTTCTACATTTTCGAAATCCTGCTTGTTTATCTCGCAGCTTATATATATATATATATATATATATATATATATATATATATATATATATATATATATATATGAACTGATCGTGGTAAGTGTCAACGGATTTTTTTCTCTTTGTTAGAGGAATGACGGTTAGTATGGTTGGCACTACAAAAATGACGGTTACAGGTTAGCTTGGGCTTGGCGTCACCAAACCCTCTCCCGATTGGTTGTTATGAGACTTTCGGGTCAAAACAACCAATCATTGATCAGGAATCGCGATGCCCATCTGTGGGCGATGGGGAAACTGCCCATAGGCGACAGTCTAGTTTTGGAGGCCTAGAGAGTGTGTCCCGAGAGGAAGGGCAGGTGCCAACATGTGTGACAAACCGAGTACCATTTTCCTGAGGGCTTTTTCTTAGTAACGTAACGTAATCATAATTTAGGGTGCCCTTGTAAACTTAAGAGAATATAGTCTGTGTAAAATGATCAACTCGGCTATTATTTGTGCATGAAATCCCTCTCTATTCGTGTTTTCCTAAATTGATTGAACCCCAATACGACCCAGATTGGGTCATATTAAATGGTGTCAGGTGTGGGGTGGTGATTATACATTAACGTCTGTGCTAGGGGATTTTAGCCGACATGAGATTTTTGAAAAAGGGAAACAAAAGATAATAGTGATAATGGTTAACACGAGAAGTTCGACGTCGAGTGGCGATGACGGAGAGAGGGGTGAAACGAATCTTGTAGCTCTTATATGCCTGGTACTCGGTGAACGATTTTCCGCTACACATGATAGCAGCTACATAACCCTCGAGGCAGCCTGGCACCCAGCCGGCATCGACAACCTTCCAAGGATGGGGTGTTTTTAGAAGAGGACCTCGATGAGGCAGAGGTCAGAGAGGTAGAAATGTGGCGGCTGGCGGTTGTTGGAACTGTGGGGAAAGGGACCACCTTCGGCCTCTATGCCCCTACGACGACCAGCGATGGTGTTTTGGATGTCAGGCCACAAACCCCCTTCTGAAAGCTGTTTAAAAAAAAATAAAAAATAAAAACACGTTGGCACAAGAAAGGGACCAAGGGTCCCTCGGGCTGTCCGTCAGGGCTTCAAGGACTGGGGACAGGAGTGCCAAGGAGTCAGCCAGAAATCTTTGCCCCAGAGTGTGGGGGAGGGGAGCAAGACGCTCCCCCAGTGAGCCGTAAGGGATACCCCCTTGCCAGCAAGTGGTAGTGCGTCTTCCCAGGGAGTGCCTAAGGAGGTTAGAGGGGTGGAGCAGCAGCTCCTCACCACTGCTCCCGCTCATGGAAGTAGGAATGCTATTCCAGTCTTGGAATAGAGGTGGAATCATGTGTGTAACAAGTTTGAAGAACCGCTCGTTACAGATGCCAGCAAAATGTAGGAGTGCATGGTGCTTAACATGGTCGGAGCCCACCCACGGGCTCAGTGACCCTACAACAAAGAATGGATGTAATAACTCGACGTAAAGCAGAAGGAACAACAACGAAAGAATTCAGGTTCAAGTAGATCTGCGAATGGAGTGTGTAGGAAACGGAAGATCTTGACGACTCTGGAGAGAGAGAAAGGGTGCATGAATCACAGTGAATGCTAGTAATGGGGCTTCCGTGGGGGAGCCCAGCGCAAGATGGAATAAGATAAGGTGAGTTACCTAGCGGTCCCGTTTTCTACACTCACGCGCATGACGTCACCTGGATAGTTCAGCCAGGCGACATATAGGCGGGAAATATGCCACGGTTTTTCTTTTTTCATAGACGTTTTTGTTTTCATTTGCGTTGACAGATTCATCATGATTATACGTGTCATATATGGGTGCTCCAATTCTTATAAGACCAATATAACTGTTGGTGATGAAAAAAAAAAAAAAAAAGATTTTACCATTTCCTAAAAGATGTAGAACTATGTAAGAAGTGGGTGAATATATGCAAAAGAAATTATTGTATTAATGCCAAATATGCACGAATTTGTTCGTCACATTTCCAACCCAATGATTTTGCCAGAAACCTTAGACACGAGTTGCTCAATTGCTGCCCTAAGACTGTCCGAAATCTAAAAGAAGATGCCATACTGACACAAAATCTTTATAATAATGTAATTACTGTTGTGATTCAGGTAAGCCTATCACTAATATCTCGTCACTTTAGTTTCGCTTACTAGGCATACGTTGCATGTAGCATTTTGGTCAACTAGGAGAACTGTATATGAATAGGCTCACTTAAAAAATTACGAGAATATATGCATATATCAATTATATTTCTCAACCAAGTAAATCTTTAGCTACGATGGGAAGAATAAGAGAGAGAGAGAGAGAGAGAGAGAGAGAGAGAGAGAGAGAGAGAGAGAGAGAGAGAGAGAGAGAGAGAGAGAGAGAGAGAGAGAATTTTACAAAAATAAATTTTCGTATGTATAAATACTATTATTTGAGCTTCAGATTAAAATTAAAAAAAATTTGTTGCTTCGAAATTTTTCAAAAGTTTTCGTCTTGGCAGATCCATCCCATCTAATCAACTTAATTCAAAATGGTTTTAATAGACTATGGTTTTCAGGTTGGAGATAAAATCAATACCTCAAAATCTATGTAAAAAATCGTACTTTTATCAGTAAATGATCTCAAAATAACACATAAAATTAATGAGTCACTTAAACGTCAATGTGAGAAACAGCAGTTCAGTTACTCTCTTTCTCAGAGGCTAATTCCATCAAATTTTGTAGTAACAAAGGCTTAGTGAAATGACAGTTTTGTAATGAAACATCGGATCTTGGTTTGGCTTGAATAACTTGTAAATGAAGTATGTCGTAAAGAAAGGTAGAGGTGCTTTCTCGAACTGTCCACGTCAAGTTGAAATAAATTCTATATTTTGTTATTAATGTTAAATGAAAGGCAAAATGTTTCCGTTCCAGTAAAAAGATTATCGTTTAACACGTCTGTAAGGATTACACTTCTTGATGACAAGACGGCTATGTCAAGACACAGTCGAACATCCCTTTTCTTACATTAGACAAATTGGTCATTGCCACGGTCATCCGTAACCTTTGGAGTTTTAATATATAATACGGTTATACATAGTAGGTAAAGACAATAATTAACGAGTTAAGGGCTTAATGTTTATAATAATGATGAAGCTTCTGTACATCTTGTGTCATTACAGAGTGCTTAAATATAAGTGGTTCATCGCAAAGGTTAAATGTTGCTCCAAATGATCTAGATTCCCAGTTATATAACTCTGCGTGTCTCATGAAAAACCTTCTGCCTATTAACAATGAGACCGAGACAGGAAAATCAAGTAAAAGATTTAATAGAGATAAAACCTGACACTGATAGGAAATGAGTCCTTAAGTTCTTTAATGGGAGGGGTCGTGGCTTTTAAATTTAGAAATAAGTATACATCATTAGGGTCAGTTTATTTAGATGAAAGTCGATAATTGGATATCACTTATAAAGAGAAAGGTATTGTATAGGTCATGCAATCATTTTAATGAAAATCTACAAAATATGGAAAATTTATTCAAAATTTTCCATGGTCATGCTCTAAAACCAGGAGTCAAAGCCATTTCATATTTTATTGATATATTCAAAGCCACGAATATTGATGTTCCCGAGGAGGTAATGAGATTTTTAATATTAGAAGTTGGCTAAAATTTTGAATAAAAATATTAAACTAAGAAAGAAAATTTTTATATCAAAGTTGTGAAAAAATAAAAATAAAGTAGTTCAGTAATGTTGAAAATTACTTCATTGAAACGAGAGAGAGAGAGAGAGAGAGAGAGAGAGAGAGAGAGAGAGAGAGAGAGAGAGAGAGAGAGAGATGATTTTATTAAGATTTTTAATGAAATATTGAGAATAAAGCTTTTGTCATACGTGAATTTTTATTTCTATTGCTATTATATTCCCTATCTTAATATGTATTTTGGAATTATAGTCATAAAGTCATTAATATTTGCCTAATTTCATAAATGCAATGTTCGGAATCCAAAAAGAGGCACGAATAATAATGCTGGTTGTACAGGACAGATGTTAAATAAACGCTCGGATCTCTCCAGGTGACGTCACAGAGCACAGCCGAGCTCCCGGCACCCTGCGCGGTAACTCACCTTATCTTAAGCCGGCCATACACGCAGAGGACTGACCGTGCGGTTTGTCCTTAAGGACTGGAGCGACACTCCAATCCTGTGAGAAATGACCACACACGCTACGGACTAGCCTGCTTAATTTAAGGGGATTGGGCACCCAGGATAGGCCCACATGGTTATGTTTTTAGTACTTGTTAATTAAATTTGGTACGTGACCGGGTATCAAGTACAATTGGTAGGCTACATCTTATTTTGAAAATGCCAAATTTGGGTACATTTTACTTTTTTTTTTTTTTATATGATATAAATCTATGGAATCCGACTTGAAATAATCATATGTAGGAAGGTGATAGGCATTCTCTGTCGGCTACTACCTGGTAAGGATTTGTCTGCTATGATGTTAATGTACTTATTTCTCTTGAAGTCATTATAGGATTACCTTTTCCATTTATGCCCATTAATCCTAGGGTCCAAGTGTCTCCTGGGAGGAATACACTAAGTGGATATTTAGACCTATCTGGAGATTATCTCATGCTTAAGCACTAATGCACATTTAATTAGGCGTATATACTTGTTTTCGCGTTAATTTATAGAAATTGGAAACGATTGTGTTTATATAGGCTGAGAGAAAATGTGAGAGGGATATACATATGTTAATAGAATTATCAGTAGCTACTTAATTTATCCTCTATCCATATTTTACACCTTCGTTTTTTTATATGAAGAGAATTCATAAAACTTAATCAGAATATTATTTTTCCCCCTTTTGTTTCAGCATCTATTTATTATCAGAATACAAGATACTATTGCATGAATAAGGCAGAAGACTGTGTGGTTTTAAAGAGAAAATATATTAGGGAAAAGGAGAGGAAATTTAAGGAAATCATAACTTGGTGAATGGAAATGTGAGGGGAAACACAAAAATAAAGAAAAATAAAATGCATAATATTACAAACTTGTAAAATGCAACCAGTTTATCTTTATAATGTAAAAAAGTAGTAGGCTGGCCAAGGCACCAGCCGCCCGTTGAGATACTACTGCTAGAGAGTTAAGGGGTCCTTTGACTGGCCAGACAGTACTATATTGGATCCTTCTCTCTGGTTACAGTTCTTTCCCATTGCCTACATAGACACCGAATAGTCTGGTCTATTCTTGAAAGATTCTCCTCTGTCCTCATACACCTGACCACACTGAGATTACCAAACAATTCTTCTTCATCCAAGGGGTTAACTACTGCAATGTAATTGTTCTGTGGCTACTTTCTTCCTGGTAAGGGTAGAAGAGACTCTTTACCTATGGCAAGCAGCTCTTCTAGGAGAAGGACACTCCAAAATCAAACCATTGTTCTCTAGTCTTGGGTAGTGCTATAGCCTCTGTACCATGGTCTTTCACTGTCTTGGGTTAGAGTTCTCTTGCTTAAGGGTACACTCGGGCACACTGTTCTATATAGTTTCTCTTTCTCTTGTTTTGTTGAAGTTATTATTGTATATATAGAAAATGTTTATTTTAATGTTACTACCCTTAGAATATTTTATTTTTCCTTGTTTCCTTTTCTTACTGGGCTATTTTCCCTGTTGGGGCCCCTGGCCTTATAGCATCCTGCTTTTCCAGCTTGGGTTGTAGCTTAGCATTTAATAATAATAATAATAATAATAATAATAATAATGAAGGGACGAAGTAAGGAATACTTTACGCGTGAAAATACTGTAGGCGAGTCAACCCTGTCCTTCCCTAAACCCACAGCGCGACGCGCCAATCAGTTCAACATGCTGAAAGGACGACGCGACAGGCCTGGCTCGACAGGACTGGCATCAATAGGCCCCATACACGTTAAAGACTGACCGGTTCGCGCCAGTCGCTATGAAATCCGCGCGTCAGTCGCGTACGTGTATGGCCACCTAAATTATTCCATCTTGGCCCAGCGTACATGCCCCGTGAATGAGTGTGTGGTTGAGGTAGGAGTAGCAAGTTCCTGGATTTCTTGCGCGTGCGTAGGGATGTATTCTTCATTGAAGACGAAGTCCGATCTAGCGTTGTTCTTCCTTCCCCTTGGGTAGAGAAAGTCATCTGTGTAATTGATGTAAGTCCTTATGCATGGCATGTAGGTATAGAAAGGTCCCTAAGGATGGCAAGAGTGTCAGTTTTTTATTTTTTAGGAATTAAGTTTATGAATAAGGGCCATGTGTGTAACTTAATGAGTAACCGAAAACATGTGATACCAAGGGCCAAAACATGGTCGGTAGTACCTTTTAATTTTAATGGAGTGCATATGGACGTCCTAGGTCCATTCCCCAGGGGACAGGTAGTTAAGTGAGTAGGTACCCCCTTACCCTATGCTACCTGGGAGAGGATAGTGAGGAGGAGGCACAAGCCGGTGTCAGTGCCATCCTTCAGCCACGAGAGAGTGCGAGAAGACGTGGGCCATGAAATAGTGTCTGCCGCAAGGCGATTGAGGTCACGGAATCAGGTTTATTTTGTGTATGTTACTCCAAGTGTTTTGTGAAAAGATGAATTAAATTTTTTTTCGGTTTTTTGGTTTTGTTCTAAGCTTATCACGAGTATATCATTCATCATACTGAGACATTTCTGTTGTATTAATGTTTATGTTAAAATTAATTCAAATTTTGTTACCCTATATCGATACTCATTTTGTTGTTACCAATGGTTTTATGTATGTTTTCAATGTTGTTATGTTGTATTTAAAAAAAAAATAAATTTCATTTGTCTCTGTTAAGGATTTCAGTGGTTACAGGTAATTGCTAATCATGGGTTGAAAATTGAACATCATTACTTATGCTTTTGTTTTTCAGGAGGAATAATATTGCTCAGTTATTGATAAGTAATTTTTTTTTTATTATTATTCACTGTTTGAATTGGATTCTTGTTGCAGTGTCACGGATGTGTTAGAAATGGTTTTCTTGTGATGGTAAATGTGTCAAAGAGTGTTGGGATTGTAAGTTATTCGTTTTAATTTATCTTAATTTTTTGTCATTTTCTTTGTTTTGTGTATGTAATGATTTGTCGGTTCATATGAAAAATTTATTGCATTGAAGAAACTGTTGGTAAAACATGATTATTTTTTTCTGATTTTATGCACCAAATTTCGGTGATTATGTATTAAACCTGAATTTTGTGTTTCTGTATGACCTATTGTGCGCTTGACATTCATCTTTGTGTAACTTGCAATTGTAACACGCCAACCGGCACTCTGATTTTAATTTTAATTTTTGCATGCACCCGAAGAGGATGGTACTCAGAGGCAAGGTAAAGAGAAAAGAAAGAGGGGAAAGAAAGTTTTTTTTTTTGTTTCAGGGGAAAAAATAGAAAAGTTTAATTAAAAAGAAAAAATTCAGAGAAAAAAATTATAAGTGTGAATTTTACAGGACGTAAAATCTAAGGGGGGAGTGATGAGCTAATCGTGGTGTCAACGGATTTTTTTTCTCTTTGTTAGAGGAATGACGGTTAGTGTAGTTGGCACTACAAAAATGACGGTTACAGGTTAGCTTGGGCTTGGCGTCACCAAACCCTCTCCCGATTGGTTGTTATGAGACTTTCGGGTCAAAACAACCAATCATTGATCAGGCATCGCGATGCCCATCTATGGGCGATGGGGAAACTGCCCATAGGCGACAGTCTAGTTTTGGAGGCCTAGAGAGTGTGTCCCGAGAGGAAGGGCAGGTGCCAACATGTGTGCCAAACCGAGTACCATTTTCCTGAGGGCTTTTTCTTAGTAAAGTAACGTAATCATAATTAAGGGCGCCCTTGTAAACTTAAGAGAATATAGTCTGTGTAAAATGATCAACTCGGCTATTATTTGTGCATGGAATCCCTCTCTATTTGTGTTTTCCTAAATTGATTGAACCCCAATACGACCCAGATCGGGTCATATATATATATATATATATATATATATATATATATATATATAAATATATATCGATAGATAGATAGATAGATAGATAGATAGATATAAACTGTATATATATATATATATATATATATATATATATATATATATATACATATTCATATTCTTGTATATATTTGCATATATAAACATATATAAATATATGTCTATGTATATATATATATATATATATATATATGTAAATATATATATATATATATATATATATATATATATATATATATATATATATATATATATATGTATACTGCATTATACATATATATATATATATATATATATATATATATATATATATAAATATATATATATATATACATATATATATATATATAAATATATATATATATATATATATATATATATATATATATATACAGTATATATATATATATATATATATATATATATATATATATATATATATATATATATATATATTCTTGTGCATATTTGTATATATAAACATATATAAACACACACACGGACACACATATATCAATGTTTTTTACTATGAAATCTACTCCATATATTATTAAATTAATTGTCAAGCCATCTTCTCATGCTGTTTTGCCTCTTTTCATGCCTTTTGAAAGATTTCTGTACTTTTCTTACTGTTATGTTTGGTACCAGCTCAAGTGTTTCATTATTTCTATATGCAAAATTATTTCTTATAGCTCTCTTGTATAGCATTGTATAGAAATGCTCTACAATTTCTATGTCCATCTCTATTACTGATAATACTTCCATTTTCCTTCTTTAAAGCAAACATTTGTTGAAACCCTGTTCCAAATATTCCTTTCATCAAATATATGATTCTTCTTTCTTTTAGTGTTTCCTAAATTTTCAACTGAGGGATTTTAGTGTGTTTATTGCTTTGGATAGTTCTGCTAATTTCATCTCTTGGATTTTACTCTCATTTCTAATCATTTCTTTATTAGGTTTTTTGTCTTTTCTGATAGTTTTCCTTGATTTTTTTTCCATCAAGTTTTCCACCTAGCTCTTGTGCTGATTTCAATACAAACTTTGTTACATTTCTATTCATTTCTTTTTTATTTGCTTCAATTTCATTATGTATCTGGGAGTACCTATTTAGTATTGCTAAATTAAACTCATCAGATTTTCTTCATATTACAGAAGTGTGTCTTTTCTTTCTTAAATTAGTTTTTCTCTTTCTTTCCTTACAGTTAAACAAATTTTGCTTCTCACCACTCTAAGGTCGCCGGACTCTAACTTGTTTAACACTGTTAAATCTTTAAGTAAATTAACTTTTTCATTGAGAATAAAATCTATCTAATTTTTAGTTTCTCCATTTGGGCTTCTCCAACCCGATATTCTATGTTCCTATTTGTAAAAAAGAGTTATTCAATTTATATATATATATATATATATATATATATATATATATATATATATATATGTATTTATATAAATATATATATATGTATATATATACATATATATATATATATATATATATATATATATATACATATATATATATATATATATATATATATATATATATACTGTATATATATATATATATATATATATATATATATATATATATATATATATATGTATATATGAACTCCCTGCGTGTATAGATTTATGTACATATATATGTTTGTATATATATTTACATATTTATTAATTTAATTGGGAATTACTTGATATTAAGCAAGTGGGATGCTTAGGAATATGATAATTTTTCCAATTTTAACACAAGCCAGTGTTTGGAAGCATAGTCTCATCATCAGAGCTAAAAAAGATATAAGTATTAAAATCAATAGAAATGACTGAAGTAAATAGAGCATGAATTGTGTGAAATTTATTAGTACAAAGCAAATACAAATAGTGCAAGGCAAACAAAAGTCTCAAAATAACACACACTGAATTAATTAGGAGATTAGACAAGATTTATGAAATTTAGTCGATACAGCCAGCTCTTTGGCCTATAAAGCCATTCAACTCCCAAGTCCTTGTGTGAGAAAATCTTGCACCTATGCTGTGAAGTAGATGCTAAAAGAGGTATAGCACCAAGATGGTAGAAACGATGCGGCAACAGAGGGTAAAGTAAAAGAACATAAAGCCAGTGCAGCTATGGGTCGAAGGCACTCAGATAGTGCTTACAGTACTCCGCGTGAGGTGCATTGATGGAAAATACAATAGAAATAAAGAAAGAGTTCAAGCTATATGCAAATGGACAGCCTAAGTCTGACCATTTGATTAATTGAACTACAAATAGTTTAAAGGCTTTAAAGGCCGCTCATGAATGACAGAGGTAATGGACAGTGACATTGCACTATCGAACAGGAAAATGCCCTAGAGAATGATCATATATGCATATGATCAGCGCCCAAGCCCCCTCTCCACCCAAGCTATTACCAAGGAGGACCAGGCAATGGGTGCTGATGACTCAGCAGATAGATCTTTAAGCTCTCCCCCCCCCTCCTTAGCTCACAAGGATGGTGAGGTTGCAGCAACCAAAGGAACTAACGATTTTAAGTGGAACTCGAACCGGAGTCTGGTGTTCACCAGTCAGGGACGTTACCACATCGGCCATCATGATTAGGGAGTTCAGTTTAGGGAGGGTGTCTTATCAGCGGCATGTGCATTGAAATTTAGAAATCTCCGTACAAAGTACTTACTTGCATGATTTATATTTGTTTACATGTTCTTCGATATTAGTTAACGCCTTCTCATTCGAAGTACATCCTGTTCCATGGTTTAATTCCACGATGGGACTGAGATAAGTCCCAATCTTTGGCAAGTATTTACATATTCCACTTAGGAACTCATAAGATTAGAAACAACCTTTAAATTTAAAAAGAAAACAAATGTTTCTTGGATTCCTGATAACCAGCCGTATAAGACAAAGAGATTTAAGAATCAAGCTTTGATACAATAGGCTTTGGCATTGCAAGCTGAAACTCAATTTAAAGGGGAACACTGATAGATAAAGCAATGGTGATCAACATACTAGTCATTCTCATAGGAATATATTTCACGATGCTAACGTAACTCATACTTTATCCCGTAAACATGCTTGGCTTTGGAGATAATGATCAGCAAATGAAACGTGTAGAATAAGACTCAAATTACCGGTAATAACTGATTTAGAAATTTTTTAATTTACTTGACAATCACGTCAGTCTCCCCGAAGTGAATAAAGCTATAAGAAAGGAACAAACGAAGCAACTATGATACAAAAATCGCTAACTAAAAGAAGGAAGATTTCTTAAAATGGGTAAATTCTTACATTGAATCAAAATGAGGGAAAATATACATCTAATCGCTACAGGAAGTCTGCATGAATGATACCCCTTCACTGAATAGTGTTTTACGCAGCGTGATCGATGATAAGCTAAATCTTATCTGTAAACACATTCAAGGTCAGTCCACTTCCTCTGATGTTGATCTTCAGAAGTGGACGTACTCTTCGTCTACCCGTATCTTATCTCTGCACGCTTCAGTGTGAGAGGCCACTGTCGATAACGTTAACACCCAATATATTTTCCTTCAAGTACTCGCTTTTTACTAGAAAAATTAATCTTTCTTGCAACATCACACCTCTTCATAATATTTCTCTTCAATCCATCCAAAACTCTGAGATGATATTTTGAGGACGAACAGAAAGACCGAGGTGAAGAGATTTGACTCATACCACAGAAGTGAATCAAGTAGCTTTATATACTAAAGTAGGTGAGTTCATTCCAGAGCAAATTTCTTGATCGTAAAAGATCTTATTGTCCTCCCTTTTATATCAAAGACTACATCAAAGCCACCTGCTGTGCTTATTCTTCAGTTGATTGTCTACGAGTGGTTTAACAGTGACAAAAAGATGAGCCACTCCCAGGGGGTAACACTGCAGTTATGGGGTCGTCTGCGCGCCTTTCTGGGACACAAAATCTATTCTAGCTACAACAGAAAATACAACAATTCCATGAAATATGACAGTAACAGCAGAAACAAATAAATTTAAGAGACCGACTCGTTGAAATGTCTGAAGACACAATGTAAAAAAAAAAATAAATAGAAAATAACTAATTAAAATACTAAAATACAAAGAAAATCCTGCAAGTCCCCCAAATAAGGAAAAAGTCAAGTCTTTGACTATAAAAAAAAGCATCAAATATCCTTTAAAAACGATGAACATATTATGTATTTTTAAAACTTCCCATATATGCTACATTCATGTTTGGATGGCCTAAATGTGGATGAACCCCATGTGCCCAACACTTTTACTACAACACCTCTTCCTAAGCTTAAACGGAAGGCTCATCAGCTGCTTTTCACATACCCTTACATACAAACTGCGTCATTCTACCCCTTTTTCACGTATTCTCAGGTTTCCTTAACATTCATTCTCTTCTGTACTATTATCTTTATTATGCCATTGAACCAACTCCTGAAATTCCTCCCCTCCTCCATCCCAGCCTTTCTGAATCATACACTCTTTTCATCAAAATATCGTCGACATCCTTTCGATTTAAGCAAACCATATCAGAATACTTTGGCCCACCTTTTTATCTATGCCTAGCTTTTCACATCATCTCATTAGTATTCAACAACCAATAGTTATTTTCCCTTCATTAGCAGTCTTTATTCATAGGTCACTTGTATAATAGAGAGTTGGATCAACAATCTTTTCATAAATGCTAACTTCCAAAAACAGTCTTAGTCTACTTCTAATCTCCTACTATTCTTGCTTCTTTTATTCTGTTACTGGTTCGTATTTGTGAATGTGAGCTATAAAGCCCTACACTGGTGCTTCGAAAGCCATTCATCGCAAAGATGTACCTGGGGGGAAACCAGAGAATTGCACTAAGAAGTAAATGTTGGAAAGTTGGATAGCAAGACGAAAGAAAGGAAGCGGGGGAGAAGGAATAGTAGGTGGCTAAGAAATGAGAGTAGCTAGAGGCCGAAGAGACGTTCAAAGACCCTGAAGTAATGAGTACAGTGCACTATGCAAGGTTGACTGTAAGGCACTACTCCTTGACAGTTACTCATTCGATAACGGGTCCCTTTGTTCAAATTGTTATCCATCTTCTAGCATACTTGTGTCATCTATTATCTTTATTCCCAAATGATTGCAAGAATAAATAGCATTCAGTCTTTAGTAGTCCTTTTAACTTTTATTCCTCTACCTTCCTGGTTTATAATACATTGTAACTTGACTCTTACTATCAACTCTTTCCTCTTGCTATCACACCCAAACTTTTACAAGTTTCTTCTGAATCTCTACACTATCTCCCATCCATACTGCACCATTTGCAAACATCCAGCACACCATATTACATTCACGACTCAGTTTTTTAATCACACAACATTGTACCAATACTTGATGTACTTTCTTTGAATTCTCAAAGCATTCCAACCATAAAGATATTGAATACCCACAGGGATATGAAAATTTGTCAATCTCTCTTAATATGAGTATTCTTATAAACACTTTATTGACATCACAAAAACTGTGAGCTGTCTTAAAACCTCACAAAAACTGTGAACTGTTCTCAACTTCCCTTCTATGATATACATTAAATTTACCATTAACACTGCCTCACTATAAATTCTAGTACAAACGTCTTTCAGTTCCACGTGTGCAACATACAGGTTTTTCCATTTCCTTTCATAATTTTCCCATAACTACTTTATAACAAATACTACATACAACAACATTCTCCTTTTCTTGAAATCAAACTCTCAACTGTGATTACGTGCAAATGGGATACATTGCCTTATGCATTGTCTATTAATGTCAGCTGAACTGTATAAAGATAAAGTTAATAATAGCCACAGGAACACTTTTGTATGCAAACTATACAGTAACAAATGACTTTCAAGAGGATATATAATGAACAGTAGCATTTTAAGGCCTGTAAACAGATCATAATCATAAATCTAACAATTCATTCCATGTGTTCTCCGTGGAGGTTGGCAATTTTCAGGCTTTTTACTTTTTATCTTCACTTTCATTTGTGAGAAAGGAAGGTGTCCTTATATACTCATGCTATCCTTGTGGTCGCAAACTTTTTATAGCAGCAGCCAAGTAACACGATTAAAGTCAGAATCAATAAATTTGAGATACAATGAAATACATGTTTGCTTTCTTCTAGGGCAGTGAAACCTTCCCAGCTATTTATGTTTGCTATGTCTGGCTCTAGCTTGAGCGGCTTCATTACTCTGTAACTTGATGAAGCTTCCTCTTAAAGCGATGTCAAAATAACCTGAATCCACCATGCAAACTGTAACACCCATCTCTGGCAGGTTGCTATACAGAACTAGCATGTCCGTACAAAGGTAAAGTTTAAAAAGCTCAAAAAACCCAAAAAGATTATCATTTTGCAAAACTGATGTATATGGTAGCCTGTGACAAAAACTACATTAACTTGCGTCATACAAAATAAATAAAAAAAAAATAAGTTTTCATATAAATGTAATAATAACCTCTTTGAAAGATAAGAAAATCCTCTGCCTAATGCCTCATTATTGGTGAAATATATCACACTTGGTAGAAATAATTTGTTCTTCAAGTTGCTCGCCACTCAAAAAGGACATATGTCCACAAGTGGAGATCAGTATTGAAAAAAAGTAATTGGACAGCCTTTACTTTAATCGTAATGGTGTTTTGCAGCTCTCTTGATAATCCTGTTGCTCCAAAATGTTAATAGTGTGCAAGGCCCCAGTTAGATGATAACTGAGAGACGAGGTGAATGTTACTAAACTTTATTAAACAATCTTCGAGTTTATAAACAGTGACTTCCGAGGAAGAACGTCACGAAAATGCAAATATGATAAAGTTGTGCTAGCATGAAAAAACAGGATGGTCTATTAATAGTTCAGGGAAGAGCGAGTGACAAGATAAAAAATCAAAACTGTTACAATGTAAGAGCATGTATGAAACACGTACGGTACATGGCTCCCCCCTGAAAATGACATACATGTGAAATGGGACGCCCTGCTCTTGAAAGGTGTACTATAGGCAGGTCATCTCACAGGAGATATGCAGGTTTAAGGTGATCAATGGAGACCCAGTGTTCTTTGCCACGAATTTTCAGTAGGAAGGCCTTCATTGTTCTACGGATCACTGGGAAAAGGCCCGTGTAAAGGGGCATTGCCCGTGGCCTAATAGTTTCATTGCGTAGGAAAATGAGCGTTTCCGAGTGCATATCTGTCGGCATGTGATTCTTAGCCGGGGCTTGTAAGCATGGCGGCATGGAGTAAATTTTCCCACAACGTGACATAGGCACTGGAGATCATCGAAAGAGGTTGTAGACGGAAAAAATTCGGTAGGGGTGACCAACAGCTCGCCACATACCATTTCAGCTGCCAAGATTATCAGAGTGTCTTTAGTAGTGGTCCTTAGTCTCAGGAGGACCAAGGGAAGCCGGTTAAACCAGTTGAAGACGTTGCAGTGGGACATCAAAGCTTCGTTGAGGGTGCAATGAAAACTCTCAACCATTCTGTTGCCATCAGGGTTGTAGGTGGTTGTCTGATGTAGGTTGATTCCCAGAAGATTCGCCAACGATGTCCACAATTGAGAGGTGAAAGTAGTACCCCTTTCAGAAGTAATATGCTCAGGGATACCAAATCTCGTTATTCATCTTCAGAGTAAGGCAGATGTACATAAGGTGGACGCTGCAGTTTCCATGGGAATTGCTTCAGGCCAATGAGTTGAGCGGTCGATGACAGTAAACAGGTTAACGATGTCCTAGTGATGTGGGTAGGGGACCTACAACATCGACATGAATGTTGGTAAAATGGCATTGAGGTTGAGGAAAGGGGCCCACTCCTGAATCTGTGTGTTGTACTTTAGAGGTTTGACATGAAGTATAAGCACTAACCCAATCCTTAGCTCCTTAGTAATGCCATGCTCAAATGAACTTCGTCATCATTAGCTGTGTAGAAGAACGGCGTGAGGGATGTGAAAGGTATTGAATAAAAACAAACATTGTCGCCACATGAGAGCAGGTATCCATAGTCTAGTTCTACCAGTACCAACGTTACACAGGAAGATGGTGTTGGAGTTGCCGAGAGGGATATCCTCCTAACAGAAGGATCTGCAGGATGTCCTACATGCTTGGTACTCAGAATCTTTTCGTTGGACTTCTGCCAAGGTCTAATAATCTGTTATAATCCAATCCCAGGTGAATTGCAGCCAATGTGTTTCTTGACAAGGCATCGGCAATAGGATTCATTTTCCAAAGGACGTGTTGAAGGGTATAATTGTATCCAGCCATGGTGGAGAGATGTAGGCGTTGACAGGCGGACCAGGCATTGGACTGTCGAGGGTAGGCGTGCACCAGAGGCATGTGGTCTGTGTGAATGACGAAGGGCATACCTTTCAAGAAGTGGCGAAAGTGACGAACAGCCAAGTGCACTGCCAGAAATTTGCGGTTGAAGGTAGAGTAGGTGGATGCGGAATCCAGTTTTCTATTGAAGAAGGCCAGTGGGTGGGGTAATCCATTGACCAACTGCTTGAGTCCTGCCGCAATAGCGGCGTTGCTGGCATCGGCAGAGAGAAGGAGAGGTGCATGTGGCACGGGAAAAGAGAGAGCAGCAGCGGTTGACAGGGCCTTCTTTGTGTTGCAGAAGGGCTCCTATTGAAGAGTACCCCACTTCAGGTCTTTTGGCTTACCCTTGAGTGAGGTGTAAAGGGGGGCAAGAGTAGCAGCGATGGCTTGTAGGAAATGGTGATAATAATTTATCAAGCCCAAGAATTCTTGCAGTGCTTTGACAGTCGAAGGAGTGGGAAAGTTCTGAATGGCTGCTACCTTCTCAGGGAGGGGGTAGATTTCTTCAGGAATGATGCAGTGCACTAATAACGATAATTTGCTGGTGCCAAAGGTACACTTGTCATACCAGGCCATTCAGTTGTAGGCGGTCAAGCACGATGTGTAGGTGAAAGAGGTGTTCCTCTTTGGAGGAAGAGAACACAAGTATGTTGTCCGCGTAACATACACAGAAGCGTCCCCTAAGATGCTGTCCATGAGACATTGGAAAGTGGCCCAGCATTATGAAGACCCAAAGCAGGAGTAATTGTAGGTGTATGTACTGAAGGGGGTGGTAATGGCGGTCTTGGGGATGTCTTCTACATTCTTGGGTACCTGACAACACCCCTTCAGGAGGTCGAGCATGAAGACAACCTTCGCTTTGTGCAAGTAGGAGGTCACACTAGGGGTGTTTGGAAAGGGGTAGTGATCAGGTTCTGTCTGCATGTTCAGGTGCCTGTAATCCCCACAATGACATGTAGAGCCATCTTTCTTCAGAACGATGTGTAAGGGTTATGACCATGGGCTTGAGGCCTTTTGGTAAAGGCCCATTTCTTCCATTTCTGCTAGACATTTGTTTTATGGCTGCCAAATGATCCGGTACCACAAAACTGAATGTGGTGAATACTGGGTGCCCTGTCATCTTGATATGGTGATAAATACCGTGCTTGGCGGGAACCGTGGGAGTTTGATAAAGTTCTAGACGGAAAACTTGGTACGACAAGATGAGATTTGTGTAGGCATCCATGGGTGCGCTGATATGGAGAGCGAGGTTGGAGGGGGCTGGTTGGAGAGATGTTGATGAGTAAGATTCAGCGGTGACTAACCCTCAGTGAGCAACACAGACCAGGAGGTGATAATGTGAGAGAAAATCCGCGCTGGAGATTGGCAATGTGACTTCAGGAATGAGAAATATTAGTGAAAGGGGAGGCCACTGCCCCAAGCGATGGCCTACTTACACGTTTTTTTGGCCACTGACAACTGTTCAAATATTTCGACGCAGCAGTCCTGAGTCTGGAGTGGTAGTAGTAAAACTGTGGCCGATAGGCGTCATTAAGTGGCTGTAGAGGTCGTTGGTGGGGGCATGAGCAAATGGTGGGTTGTGGTCGATTTTGTCACTGATTTACTTCTTCACTTGTAATTTGGCAACCAGTAATTTTTTTATCATCATTTACTATTTTATCAATATGATGAATTACTGAAAGGGATGACATCAGTACTGTCATTGCACTCTGATTTATGACAGTTGAAATTACAAAAGATAAAGCCAGCAAAATCAAAGATTCTACACTATAAGGGAAAAATTGTATGGACCAGACATGGACCTAAAAATTATAGAAGTGACAGAATTGAGGAATTGAGGATGTATGATGCAGAAAATTAATAGGTTGAGAACTATCACGGAAAAATAATTTGAAGGTAGTTCTGCGGAAGTTAGAAGATGCAGACAGCATTCAATCTATTCTAAATTACATTTTGCTATATATTCATACAAAAGATGTCCTGAGGAAAGGGTAAGTATGTCTCCATGCCAATTCAACATCTTTAATGTTGGATCGGTGTAACAAATTACAAAATAACACTAATCGTAGGACCAAAGCAGTAAGACATGAAACAGGGCATGATTGGGTAAAGGAAATCTTATGTTTGCAGATGACGCGACGTGACATTAAATCAAAATCCCACAGTTACACCAAGAAGCTGAATAGAAAGCTGAAAGAGAGGAAGCAAAAATAGGAGTAAAATAAAGTAAAACATGGGGTTGGGGGACATTGGTTTGGGCCAAGTGGGCGTTGCAAAGCCACTTTAGTAATGATTAAAATGAAAACTTTTAAGTCAATCTACGAAGGAATTGTTAAGCCAGGTTTCGTTATGTAAATAAGATTAGGATATTTGATAAGAATAAAAAAGGTTCGTTTTGTTTATATAAATTTTCTACCTAGCATGATTGGCATGATAAGAGAGGGCGAAAGGATCTACCTGTGTTTTGAAATGGTTGAGAATGAACGACGATAGAAGGTTGAAAAGGGCGTTTTAGTCAGAAGTGTTTAGAAAGAGAATAACGCCTAGAAAGAGCTGGATAGATTGCGTGAAAGAAGTATTGGAAAGGAAGGGCCATAGTAAACACCACTCATATGTGCTTGAAAGACAGAGGTAAAAGGCGTTTTTTTTTGTACAAGGTTCAATAAGCTGTTGATAACCATTCTGAGTAGGCTTATGAAGTGGTTGAAATCTGCAAGTTTTCTGGTAAGGAATGAATAAAAAATCAGATATCTAAATGGATCGTGGCAGCGACTACTGTATTAAGGATCCACTACCCACTTTAAATTACCCTGATGTTGAAAATAATCTCTAAACAATTCATAGATATACATCTGTGTTTATATTATATGTGCACACATGTGCAGTGTATGCACTAAATCGCTTCTGAGCCATCAATTTCTGATGTGCTATAACAAATCCAATAAATCTTCCACACACTTTTATTTCGTAGGAAATTCAGTGTACTTGTCTTATAAATAATAACAACTTTTTTTTTGTACAATCAGCCCATAATTTGATCACGCTCTACCCATCCAGTATATCTATGTATTCATTGGTCGAGCAGCGTAATTGTTGCTGAAGGTCACAGACCTGAAGCCTGATTATATATATTTTCCTGATAATTACGTTTCCGGACTAATTTCATGTTTGTGACGATACTAATACTTAATTATATACGTAAACTACAATACAAGACAGACTATCTTATGCAATCTAGCATTAATATGGACAAATAAGATATAGAAAAATCTGTTTGCCGTTCACAGAAATCTGTTTTGAACTTTTCCCGAGTTTCAGAGAAGGAAATCAAGTTCTCTTGACATTCCTCCCAACCTCATGAGCAGCCCCTCCTTTCTCCAACGATCATCTGCCACTCCCCATCACTACTTCTCCTCTTCCCCAAGACAGGGGACCCCTCCTATCTCCCCTCCCAGACTTTCTTGAGGAATGTACCTCATGACCAGTTTTGCAACAAGTGCAGCAGTGGAGTCTTGCAACCCATCCAGTCAGTTGCACATGTACACTGACTTGGTCACTTCTACGTTAAGTGCATTGGAGATCTCTCTCAGCCAATAAATTTCCTCCGCTATCCGCCAACAAACGTAAAAGATGAATGTATCATAGGAATTATTTTCTTTTCAAACGAAATTAAATTTTCCCAGTAATCACCAAGCATGAAGACAACACGGAGAGTGATTGTATAAAAGCCAGAAAAAAGGGTAAATGACTTCTGGTTGATAATCGTCGTACCCTTGGGGTGCTAGTAGCTTTGTTGCAGATTCTGAAGAAGCTACTGCTGAGAGAGAGAGAGAGAGAGAGAGAGAGAGAGAGAGAGAGAGAGAGAGAGAGAGAGAGAGAGAGAATTATCTCTTACTAACTTGTTAGTTTTCAATTAATTTTTTTTAGTAGTTGTTTAAAAGGGGTTCAGGCTTCGTGTCAGCGTAGGAATTCCTTTGAAAACAAACATATAAGTCAAGTCGGTGTCCTCGTGACCGAATCACTCCACGAGATAAAACATTCTCTGAATGTACTGTTGTTATTAGTTTCTTCCATCGCTATTTGCCCTTTCTTAACAGGTCCTCATTTTACTCAATAATAAACACCCACCAAGAGAGATTAAATCCCCAAACTTTCAACTGGGCTCCACAAGGCTCAAGAAGTGTTGAAAGACCCAGGTCTACATGGCTAAGGACTATGAATCGTGAAGTAGAAGGTGATGAATGGAGAAGCATTGATTTAAAAGCTCAAGATAGAGACAACTAGCAAAATCTAACCGAGGCCCTTTGCGTCAATAGGCGTAGGATGAGGTGATGATATATATATATATATATATATATGTATATATATATATATATATATATATATATATATACATATATGTGTGTATATATATATATATATATATATATATATATATATATATATATATATATATATATATATATATAATGTATATCATCATCATCATCAGCCGTTGCTAGACCACTGCAGGGTAGCAGCCTAAAGACCTGCCCTTCTCCTCCCGTCTGTTTATGGTGGTTCTATGATAGTCTATACTCGCAAATTTTCTTAGCTCGTCAACTCTTTGTCTTCTCTTCTTTCTCCTGCTTCTTTTATAGTCCCTAGAAATTCATTCTCTTATTTTTAATGTCCATCTATTGTTTGTCATTCTCATTATATCTCCTGCCCAAGTCTATTTATTTTTCTTATATGTTGTTAGAATATCCTCTACTGAAATATGCTTTTGAATCTGTGTTGCTCTTTTTCTGTCTCGTAGTGTTATTCCCATCATTAATCTTCCCATTGTTATTTGAGCTGTAACTAGCTTATGTTCTAAGGTTTTGATAAGGCTCCAAATTTCTGATGCAAAAGTTAACCCTGGTAGGAACATCTAGTTAAATACTTTTCTTTTTAGAGAAAGTGGCCTTCATAATCTCATTTTGTTTACGAAAAGCTTTCTATCTTATGCTTATTCTTCTTTCCATTTCGGTCTCATTTCTTGGGAAAACACTTACTGTCTGTCCAAGGTCTATTTAGTGAATCATGGGAGGAATGGCAAAAGATGATAGAAAATTTGAGCAGAGAAAACAGAAATGTAGGAATGAAAATTAGTATGAGTAAAATTATGATAATGTTCAATGGAAACGCAGAGACAACAAGGGTTACGGGCCAGCCTTTAGATCTATATATATATATATATATATATATATATATATACATATATATATGTATATATATATATATATATATATATATATATATATATATATATATATATATATATATATATATACATACATACACACGAAACTCCCTTTTCCCCTTGTGAAGGGGTGGAACCGACAGAGCCTAACCTTATGGGGAGAGGCTGGTACTCATTTACATTTGGGTGGTTCGGGATCAAATTAGGTCCAAGATATCGTTAGCCGACTGTTGTACCACAGGGACTATAAGTCTCTTTTTATAGTTTATATACGAAAGATCTTTTTTAATGTTGTTACTGTCCTTAAAACATTTTATATTAATTGTTTATTACTTTTCACATAGTTCATTCATTTCCTTTTTTCCTTTCCTCACTGGGCTATTCTCCCTGTTGGACCCCATGGGCTTATAGCATCCTGCTTTTCTAGCTAGAGTTATAGCTTAGGTAGCAGTAATAATAATGATAATAATAATAATAATAATAATAATAATAATAATTTTTATAACAGGACTTATTCTTAGTGGAATTCATTACACATGAGAGCGTTTTGAACATGGAATCACAGTGGAAGTAGCCGGTAATACTAATGGGCTAGTTTCATTCATTTGAGAGAGAGAGAGAGAGAGAGAGAGAGAGAGAGAGAGAGAGAGAGAGAGAGAGAGAGAGAGAGAGATAAGCACTTTCAGAAATTCAAAACCGGTAGTATTTCACTATGTTTAACATATTTTGAGATCGAGATAAGCAATTTCATAAGTTTAAAACCACTACCTCATTATGAAAAACATCTTTTGAGAGAGAGAGAGAGAGAGAGAGAGAGAGAGAGAGAGAGAGAGAGAGAGAGAGCTCAAACGGTCTTAAATTAAAACAACCAGTACCATAACGAGTTACCCAAGTTAAACTTATTTCTCATTTACAGAGAGAGAGAGAGAGAGAGAGAGAGAGAGAGAGAGAGAGAGAGAGAGAGAGAGAGAGAATGTGTCACTGGGCAGTTTTCGGTAAGGCATATTTCTCCCTCGGAATGCGATGAGTTTAAAGGATGAATTTAGGTGAAGTCAGTGAGTGCATTGGTAGTGGTTAAAGTCAGTCTTGAAGAATGCGGATGCCCTTTTAAGTGTGTTGTCGTAGGAGCGGTGTATGTGTATGTGTGCGTGCGTGAGAATTACTCACTACCCGAGATTGTACGAATCAAACGACTCGACTCCAAGTGAAGTGAGTCGGGTTCGTTTGTACTTTTTAATACTCTTTCCCGTATGTAGACATTTTCATAACCGACTTAAACGCAATGAACTGCAAAAGGCTATAAAGATGGTAGATATTTGTGTGCACAAATTATGAGTTTTTTTTTTTTTAAATGAATATACAGCATAGCACGAACTTAATTTTCTAGATCATGGGAGTCATTCAACGAAAACTTTCGGGGTCTGAAAACTTCCCTCATGTGTTTGCGTCTCTGGAAGGAATTTTCATCACGAACACTTTCTGAAAGGAAATTCATCACCCCATTGTAAGACGTTCAAGCCATGACAGACCAGGAATACAATTACACCCAATAAACACATAAATTCTAGAGTACTGCTATGGGAATAAATATGCGCGACAACACCAACCAAATATTCTGAATCCTATTTGTAGAAAAAGTCAAATCAAATCAAAAGAAATATTCATGACTAAAAACGCGACATGAGCACTCAAGACCCGCTGCAAATGGTAAGCTTGAAGATATCTCTATAGCCATTCAAATATATGGAATACATAAAAAGATGAGGGGTGGGATCTCCCTTCACTTACTGTATATGTGTGGACACATTTGTCCATTTTTAGAACCAAGTTTGACTGAAATCCTTTCATCATGGGGGCAGAGTTGGGATTATAATGCAAACGTGGATAGACAGAGAGACGTAAGTGCCCCTTTAGTGCACATTTGAAGTTGAACAGCAGTCCCTTCCACCATATGAGAGCTATTGCTATGACAGGTAAATGTGGCCCCTTTTTCTAGTATAGAAGTCACGAGAAAAGTTACTAACTGTAATGTCATCTGAAACTGCTTCATCATTAAAGAATGACTGTCAAATATGGAATATCAATCTGTTACAATTAAAAACGCAGGCCAATAATAAAATTGTGTACAGGCAAACAAAGGAGCAAGCCACACAGATGAACAACCTCCTTTTCTGCACTTCTATACATAAAGATCTACTTTTAAATCAACTACGAAGAGTTGTAATGACATACGTGTAACAAAAACACCAATGATCTGACAAATGGACAGCCAAATGAACGACCACCTTTTATTGACATCTACAGGTTCAATGATGATTGTAGACGTGCTTATTTGAAGAAGCAGGAGGCCTATCATCTCTGGAATGGTAACACATCAGATTTGACCTGGAATAACTATACTCAGCTTAGAGCTTTTGCTCAGAGAGTTTATGCTTCAACTGAAAAGGAATACAATTTAACCATAAAAGAAAGCCTTTCTGGTACAACCCAGGAACATAAGTAGTGTAGATGGTGTGGTTCCTCCTTTACTTAAACTAGATGGCTCAGTCACTCACTGTCCAAAGAAAAGGGCAAGCCTTATGGCTGATGTGTTTGACAGTAAACAAAATAATGAGAAACTCGAACTGCCTCATTCCTGTTTTTCTGAAGCTAACCTAACTAGTTTAGCTTTTTGATCTCGTGAAATTAAATCTCTGTCGATGGACCTTGATGTTTATGGAGGTGTAGATCCAAATGGTATTTTTCCTTTGTTTTTTATAAAGACAGCAGATTTCTTAGCTCCTAGGTTATCTGTTATTTTGCACAAGTTAGCAAGAGGAGGAGCTTTTAGCACTTGTTGGAGAATTGATAATGTTAATCCACTATGTAGATGTGTTTGTGGTAGCTCAAGTCCAACTGATTACCACCCAATTTCCATATCTCCCATATTACCTAAGTTTTTGAAGGTCTTTTGGCAAAACGTCTTAATAGGTTTGCTGAAGGTAATCATCTGTTCCCTAGTTTGCAATTTGGTTCTTGTAAAAGCCTTGGAGTATGTGATTCCCTTTTTACAATCTCCAATGCAGTACAGAAATCCCTTGATTGTGGTCAGGAAGTTCGTATGATTGGCCTTGATTTTAGTGCTGCCTTAGACCGGGTTAATTATGAGGCCCTTGTTTTTAAACTCAAACAGTTGGGAGTGGGTTGGTCGTTTCCTAGCATTATTATTGAATTTTTAAGTAATAGATCTCGTAGAGTTGTTGTTGATGGGTACCATAGTGAGTATATGAATGTTATATCTGGTGTTCCACAGAGTAGTGTTCTTGGCCAATTACTTTTCATACTATATACACATGACATGTGGTTTGGCCTAGAAAACGAGCTTGTTGCATATGCATATGATGCTACTCTCTTTGCATCAATTCCATCTGCTAAATGTAGATCTGGGGTTGCTGAGTCTTTTAATAGAGATCTAGCTAAAATTAGTGCATGGTGCAAATTATTGGGTATAAAGTTGAATCCTAACAAGTAGGTCAAGAACTATGGATCCTCAACATCTGGATCTCAGCATTGCTAATGTTTCTTTAACTTTGTATGACTCTTTTGAAATTTTTGGTGTGATTCTCGACAGCAAATTTACTTTTGAGAAACGCGTTAGGTCTGTGTCTTCTCCAATTGCACAAAAAATTGGCTTATTGAAAGTCTTTTCAGATTTTCGGTGATCAATCTATCCTGAAGAAGTGTTTTAATTCTTTCATTCTACCTTGTTTTGCGTATTGTTCTCCTGTCTGGTCTTCAGCTGCTGATTTTCATCTTAATTAGTTGGACAAGAACTTACGGTCGATTAAATTTATTATTCCTGATCTAGATATTAATCTTTGGCACCGTCGTTCAATTAGTTCATTATGCATGCTGCATATGATTTTTTATAATACTGACCATCCATTACATTTAGATCTTTCTGCACAGTTCCATCCTGTTCGTAATACTAGGCAGACCGTTAATTCTAACAGTCAGGCCTTTTCCATCATAAGGCTCAATACTGCACTGTATTCTAAAAGTTTTATTTTAGCTGTGACCAAGTTGTGGAATGATCTTCCTAATCGGGTAGTTGAATCAGTTAAAATTCAAAAGTTCAAAGTTGCAGCAAATGTTTTTATGTTGAACAGGCTGTCATAAGTCTTTTCATAGTTTATATATGACATATCTATTTTGATGTTGTTACTGTTTTACTTTTTTTGAAATATTCTATTGTTATTTTTTTCTCATATCGTTTATTTATTTCCTTATTTCCTTTCCTCACTGGGCTATTTTCTATCTGTTGGAGCCCTTTCGCATGTAGCATCTTGCTTCTCCAACTAGGGTTGTAGCTTGGCTAATAATAATAATAATGATAATAATAATAATAATACGGTATGGTCAACCTAAGTACAAAGTTTGACTGAATCCCTTCAACATGGAGAAATGTGCTTTGCCATCATATGGTGACAGTTATACTTACAGACAGAAACTAGACAAACTGACAGACGATTATCAGGTAGATCTACAGATAAAAAAAGTACATTCGTTACTGGTATGACTGACATCCCTTCCAAAGAGAAGAAGAAATGTTGAAAATGCAAGTATGGCAAGAGATGTTGATGTGCGTGACCGGATAAACGAACCTACTTTCTTCCTGAACATCTATGCATGATATCATACCTTTATTATATGTAAGATTGATATCATTCAACTATATTGGAAAAATGCACAGACAAGTAATTGTGACATACACTTGTCGGATACGCCGACGGACAGACTGACTCGAGGTCTGCCATTTAACAACGTTTGACTGACATCCCTTCAACTATGCAAACGTGATAACAAGGTAAGACAACATAACAAGACAGCCTCACAGATCAAGGTATACTCTACGTTAATGAACATCTCTGCATGATGGCATACCTTAGTACTAAATTTGACTTTGAATCCCTTCCAACAATGTAAGATGAGTTGTGATAACTTGTAAGTAGGACAGTCTTTCTTTCTGTCAGACAGAGTGTGTGACATCAGCGCTTGATGGTTTACCTTCGCATTAGCTATGATTTAAATCCAATAAAACGTGTAAGAGCAACGGCAAAGACAACGTAAATACGACGCGCACACGTACTGACGGATGGACATGTCCTACAGACATGTTATAGAAATTGCTATGGTTAGGTAAGTGATGTAGTCACACTAGTGACATAATTAGACACTTACAGACTGATGTCTTGAAAATCTACAGAAGATCGTCTACATTAATCATGAGTTTGACATTTCTTCAACTGTGCTGGAGTAGGTGTAATGGAAAGGCAAGAGAGACAAAGCAGATTAATGCACAATTTGTGCACTTCATTGGATGATGGTGAACCTTTATGTCTGTTTAGACTGAAATCTCTTCAGCGGTGTAGAAGTTGCGATGGCAGTCAATGAAAATCATATAAATGGACAGAGAACTCCACTATACAAAACTATCATGATGATCTCTCTTTGAACAAAGTTTGACTGAAATTTCTTTGATGGTGTAGAATGTAGGATGTTACATGTGACTACATACGCCAATGGACATTCTTTCTTAATACACAAACTGTGTATGAATGATGATTTACATTTATGCCAATTTTGAATTAAATACCTTTAGAAATGTAAGTGCAATTACAATGTTATGGCAAGTATGATAGGCACAATAACATACAATAAAAAACCCTTTCCCAATATGCATGGCTAAGGACTGTGGAGTAGCATTCTATTATCTTGCACTGTAACCCATTCAGTTGTTCAAGAAGGGTGACAGGACAAATAAATGATCTCTATGATGTATCCTTTAATAGTTTGACAGAAATTCTATCAAAATTGTAATAACAGCTGCAATAACGAGGCCAATGTTAAGAAGTTGGTATGGCATATGTGCTGTATCGCTTCATGTAAATCAATGTTTGATGGTCTCGGTTTTACCTTTCTTCTTTGCATGAAGAGTTGTGATGACAGGTAAGCGTGATGAACACCAACGGACGAACAGTTGGGCTGGAATACGGATAGATAAACGGAGAGAAAAACTATAGCCATCACTACATGGGAGATTTACTCTAAACGAGAGAGAGAGAGAGAGAGAGAGAGAGAGAGAGAGAGAGAGAGAGAGAGAGAGAGAGAGAGAGAGAGACCATTTAAACAAATTATACCTCAAATATATTGAGTAATTTAAGAGAATGTATTCGTAATATTTATTGACTGATTAGGACCTTCTCGTTTTGATGGTATCCCTTTTGAAGGAGTACTGAATACTTATACCGGTCGTTCTTATACTTCTAATTAAAGAACGAACATCTCAATTCCATGAGTAACCAATCCTTACTCTCTCTCTCTCTCTCTCTCTCTCTCTCTCTCTCTCTCTCTCTCTCTCTCTCTCTCTCTCTCTATATATATATATATATATATATATATATATATATATGTATGTATATCTTCCCATACTCCTACTGACGCAAAGGGCCTCGGTTAGATTTCGCCAGTCATCTCTATCTTGAACTTTTAAATTAATACTTATCCATTCACGCTTCATAGTCCTGAGCCATGTACGTCTGGGTCTTTCAATTATTCTAGTGCCTTGTAAAGCCCTATTAAAAACTTGGGGAACCAGTCTTTCGGGGTGTGCGAAGAGCGTGCCCATACCCTATCCATCTACCCCTCACCATGATCTCATGCACAAATGGCGCTTGAGTAATTTCTCTTATAGTTTCATTTCTAATCCTGTCCTGCCATTTAACTCCAAATATTCTTCTGAGGGGTTTATTCTCATATCAACAAAATCTGTTGGATATTGTTTTATTGCTATACTATGACTCATGTCCATACAATAGCACCGATCTCACTAAACTGATATATTGCCTAATGTTTTTATTCGTAATTGAAGACAATTTGATTTCCAAATTTTACTTAACCTTGTCATTATCTGATCTGCTTTTTTCAATCTTTCATTAAACTCCAATTCTAAAGAACCTGCATCAGATATCATAATTCCTAAATGCTTAAATGATTTTACCTCATTAATGTTTTCTCCTTCCAATGATATTTCTTCTTCCATTGCATATTCCGTTCTCACTATCTCTGTCGTCCTTCTATTTATCTTGAGCCTAACCTCCCGTGATATTTCATGGATTCTTGCAAACAAGCATTGCAAATGCTGTTGTGTTTTGCTAATAACGACATCGTCATCAGCATACTCTAGGTCATCTAATTTCATATTACCAATGCAGTCTAATCCTTCTCCATCATCCCCAATTGTTCTTTGTATTACAAAATCCATGATGGGGACAAACATAGGTGACAACACATTCCCTTGGAGTACTCCACTGTTTACTGGAAATTCCTTTGATAGGATTCCACTACAATTAATTTTGCACTTAATGCTCATGAACACTTAAAAAATTTACATATTCAAGAGGAATCCCATGGTAACGTAGGACTCTCCACAAAAATGACCGGTGTACACTATCAATGATTTTTCATAGTTCTCAAATGCCATCAAAAGTAGATTTCTATATTTTACACATTGATGTAATATATAATTTCATGACAAATGACCTAAGTGTGATGCCTTTATAATTATTGCAATCTGGCAGATCACCAACACTCGTGACTTCCATTCATCAGGTTTTGCCTCTTCTTTTTCATTAATTCCTCGAAATTTTTCAACGATCAATTTCTGTCTTTGTCTCCTTTTTATAGTATCCAAGTAACATTGATATACACAGCTTTCTTCTTGTAACTGCGTCTCCGAAAACTTCGCTACCAAATGACTGATATATGTTCATTATTTCACTCCATTCTTCGTCAATTGTCTGCTCTTCATCTCTTAAAGACTCTAAGACTGCAAATCGATTCCTACATTCAACTGCAAAGGTTTTTCTTTGCTCATCTTCTAGAATCTAGAAGCTTAGTTGTATCAAACCTAGGTATTCTATTCACATTTCTATTGGGTTCTTTCTGTTTTAATTTCAGTGTGGCAAAGATGAGCTGGCGATAACTACTATCTGCACCTCTATAGCTTTTTACATTTCTCAGAGTCCTCCTTCTCACTTTATTAATTGTTATGTGATCTATTTGAATTTTGTAATTGCCACATGGTGAAGGCCATGTATATTTGTGGATGTCCTTGTGCTGGAAAAGAGTACCTTCAATAACAAGATTATTCACTGAAAAAAAGAAAAAAAAATGTGCTCCATTTTCATTTGCAACTCCCCTAGGTCCTCGACACCCATTATCGCCTTAAACCCAATCCGTCATCCTGCTCCCAGTGACTTCATCGAGTATTGAGCTGGCATTTCCTCCATACTCAAAGCTCTCGTTACTCCACCAGGTTGCTCATCCTCTTATACTACTGTTGGCAAACATGGATTGCTATGATATACCATCTCTCTCTCTCTCTCTCTCTCTCTCTCTCTCTCTCTCTCTCTCTCTCTCTCTCTCTCTCTCTCTCTCTCTCTCTCTCTCTCTCTCTATATATATATATATATTATATATATATATATATATATATATATATATATATATATATATATATATATATAGATAGATACATACATATATATAGATACATGTATACACACACACACACACACATATATATATATATATATATATATATATATTATATATACACACACACACACACACATATATATATATATATATATATATATATATATATATATGCACACTCACACATATATATATGTGTGTGTATATATATATATATATATATATATATATATATATATATATATATAAATGTGTGTGTGTGTATATATATATATATATACATATATATATGTATATATATATATATATATATATATATATATATATATATAAGTCTATGCTACGTAAAAGAAATAAATATATAAAAATCTGACCACATGGACCTGATATGTGAACGTCTTGCTTTGTGCTTTAAATGAAGACTCCTGTTGAGTTAGGGATTTTACTTTTACTATAATCACCCTTTAAAACTGAAGATAAGCAACGCAAATTATTTTCTCTTAAGAGGGAATTAAAGATATTTTTTTATAATATCGAATCATCAGCTTTTGCCAAGAGATCTCTAGTCTGGTTGAATAAACTAACTCAAAGACTAATCTAATGTACTTCAAGACAAAGTCATATATCCAGCGACATATGTGAAAGGAAAAAAAAAAAAACCCACAAATTGATAAATACAGATTCACTGAATTATGCCATGAACTTCACCTTAGTCCTTTGCATATCAAGTACGTTAATTCTAGGAACTAAAACTTTATACTTTTATTTTCAATCATCAAATTGTTTATCGATCGAATGCAATTTCGACGTCATCGCATTAAAGAAGTCTTTCATATGTGGTACACAGCATCTCTTGGCTAAATAAGACAAATTATTGGATTCTTTACCTGATAGAAAAATCAATCCTGGGATAATAGGTAATGCAACCATCATCGCAAGTACATCATAAGTACATTCAGTACTGTGAAGTAATATTCGTTGATAGAGAGAGAGAGAGAGAGAGAGAGAGAGAGAGTGTACAGGAAGTTTATATCAAGAAGATCTTGCGAGTACAAGTAGCTCAATCTCCAACTGTGCCATTTACATTTTCTTATTGCAATATACTCTTCCTCCAATGATGAGTCAGTATTGCATAAACATCTCTCTCTCTCTCTCTCTCTCTCTCTCTCTCTCTCTCTCGTTTCCATCCCTTCCTCTCCTTGGCATGCATAGGGGTGGGGTTGGGGGGTTTAAAGAGGCACACGTAACTGCTACTGTTGCTTTGTCATCGGCTTCTCTTCCTAACTTCTCTCGCTAATATTGTAGGTGAAAAAGGAAATGCAACAATAAACCCGACTGCGGTTCCTTCACTGCCTCACCTTCTCCAATTTGCTTTATGCTCTATAACTTCCTTCCCCTCCTTCGTTGGTTTCAAAGGAAAATTCACGACTAAAATAACTGCTTCTGCTGCTCGTAATTGTCTTTCTCTTCTTTACCTTTTTGCAGAAATTCTTAAAGGTTTCCAAAGGGAAAACAATTAGAAATACCACAAAATCGCTATAACTGGTTCTATTTCTCCTTTTCTTTAATCTCCATCTATTCAGTTTTCTATGAAATTTGTCCCATTGAATAATAAGATCCTGCTACCAAGAAAGACAGGAAGTGGAAGAAAGTGCTTTAAAACTGCTCGCGTCTCACGACTGCCATTTCCATGACCCACTCTCATTCTAATATTTGTTTACATTTGATGATATACAATCAATTATCCACAAAATTCACTAAACTCAGAGAAACGACTTAGAACTTGGAATAAGCTGGAAAATGAAAAAATTAATATTGATCAAACCTTCAACGAAGATGACCCAGCATTTTTAAATATAAAAACAACTGATAGTCAACCTTTGGGACTGCGATTTCCGAATTCTGGTCAATACTAAATTTACATAAATTTGAATTTTATAATAAAGACTAAAATGACCATTAAAACCGAAAAAAACGTACTTAAAAACACACTCACATGAATATATTTATCTATATATACTATCGTGAGAGAGGTATTGGATCCTGTGACTGGCCAGACTAAATGACACTGAATCCCTCTCTCTGGTTACGGATCCTTTATTTTTTGCCTACACATACACCAAATAGTCTGGTCTATTTATTTGCATTTCTCCTCTGTCCTCATACACTTGAGAACACTGAGATTACCAAACAATTCTTCATTGATCAAGGGGTTAACTGGTGCAATATATTGTTCAGAATCTACTTTCCTCTTGGTAAGGTAGAAGAGACTCTTTAGCTATGGCAAGCATCTCCTCTAAGAGAACGACACCTCAAAATCAAACCATTGTTCTCTGGTATTGGGTAGTGTCATAGCCTCTGTACCGTGGTCTTCCAATGTCGTAGGTTAGAGTTCTCTTGGTTGAGGGTACATTCGGGCATGCTATTCTATCTTGTTTCTCTTCTTGCTTTTTTTTTGAAGTTTTAATAGTTTTATATATGATAGAGCTAATATAACATTGTTGATGATCTTGAAATATTTTATTTCCTTGTTTCCTTTTCTCACTGGGCTATTTTTCCTTGTTGGAACACTTGGATTTATAGCATCATGCTTTTCCAGCTATTGTTGTAGCTTAGATAGTAATATATATATATATATATATATATATATATATATATATATATAAATATATATATATATGTATATATATATATATATATATATGTATATATATACATATATATACATATATATATATATATATATATATATATATATATATATATATACATATATATATATATATGAATAGATAGATAGATAGATAGATAGATATTATAGATATACAGGAATAACATTAATGGGGAATAACTTAACAACTTAAGACTTGCAGATGACGTAGATTTATTTGTTGAATCATGGGAGGATATGCAAAAGAAGAGAGAAAATTTGAAAAGAGAAAGTAGAAATACAGGAATCAAATTGAATATGAGTAAAACAAAGATAATGTTCAATGAAGATTCAGAGACACAAACAAGTGTTATGGATAAAATTCTAAAGAATCATAATACATATACTTGCTTAGGACAGCTATTAAGTGTTTCTCCAGGACATGAAACCGAAATTAAAAGAAGGATAAGCAAGGGAAGGAGAGCTTTTGATGAACGTAATGAGATGGTCCTAGCGGTATTAACTTATGCATCACAGACTTGTAGCTTGACTAAAGCTTTAGAGCATAAGCTAGTTACAACTCAAAGATGGAAGCAACTTGGATACGAGAGTGAACTAAAGTAGAGGATATTCTAACAATCTGTAAGAAATGGAAATAGACATAGGCAGGACATATAATAAGAGTGACAGATAATAGATGGACAAGAATAATAACAAAACGGTTCCCGAGAGATTGCAAACGAAACAGGTGAAAGAAGAGAAGACGATGGATTGACGAGTTAAGAAAATTTATGTGTCTAGACTGCTATAGAAAGACCATAAACAGACACGCATGAAATACCATGTCTAAGGCCTTTGTCCTGCAGTGGACTAGCAATGCGAGATGATGATAAAAATAAAAATATTTTTTAAAAATTCTCTTCGTAGGGGCTAGCGCCAAAATGTGCCACTTTCCAGTTTAAACTTCATCATTTGATTTCACTATCACAAGTGTAGCCTTGGTTTCTCTTCTTTTACCTTATCGGTCCTTAAAATACAGCTCTAGATTCTCACAACAGGTTTTCTCTCAGCAGGTGCCAAACTAAAGATAAGTGACTAAAGAAGATCTTGGCAGAAATGGTATCGTCGGAGCTACTCCTCAAGTTTTCGCCAATTTTCTTTGAAGCCTAAGTTTTTCACTCAAAGGAAAAGAAATGAGAGGTTTATAAACAGACTGTGATCTGTGGTATATATAGACAGTGAGAAAATTTTCTCCCATAGACAAAATATGGTGTAAGGTTTCATACAGGTGTGATAGTGTTTAAGGTACACCCTAACCATCCATAAGCTACGGTGCTGCCATCTTCAAATAGATTTTGCTACCTATTTTGACAAAATTCTGTATCGTTCAACGGTGCTTAAGAGAAGGACTCTTTTGGGGTGCAGTTTTCTGCTTACCCATCCATAGAAGTAGTCAGTGATGTGATATTTTCATGTATGAAATTGAATCCCAATACTACAATAGGAGTACAAATGATGAATAGGATTAGAGTTATCTTTAAAGTGCCACTGAAAGTATTTTCTGACATCATGAAGCAGTTTGAAGACAAAGATATTGGTTCCGAGGAATGCGGATAGGTAAAAATTGTTAATCTAAGTTCCTCTGTTACATATGTCTCAATAAGAAATGCTTCATTTGAACTTGAAGATGAAGTATCAAATTCTGTATTATCAAAGTATGGACAAGTAGAAGGAATAAGATGTTACAGATATGTTGGGGGCCACTAAAAGGTTACCTGACAGGAGTACCTACAGCAAAAATGAAATTAATAAAAACGCTCCCTCATTTATCACCGTAACGGAGTACACTAACTGTGTTGTATGTTGGACAACGACTAACATGTTTTAGGTTGGACAGGAAGTGAAATATTGCAGATTAGAAGGTACGAGACTTAGGTTTAATGAGGAAGATTTCCTTGACATGACCCCTGACCAGAAGAGGAATACATTGAGAACAAAAACAAACAAGAATAATCAGACAACGGTAACAGAAACTATTATTTATTTTAAGTCAGTTCTGGAAGACGAGAATGTCGTAACAAAAGAAAGTTTTCACTGCTTAAGGGAAGACCCTTTGGAGAAAGGATCAGAAAATGGAGATAATGGAAAATGTTTGACTGAAAGTGACGAGGAAATAATTGACGAAACCCAAATACATGGGTAATCACATGAAATAGGAACCAGTGCAATGAAAACTATAATAATCCAGGTGGAAGTTCATCAAGTAAGGATGGAAAGTGACGAATCGACAGAAAGTGAAGATATGGTTAGTGGAAACGAGTTTAACAACCTAGAAGATGCGAGCTTGTGTCCCAGAGAATCGCTTCCCACAGAGGAGCGATGTACCATCGACATAGGAACTGGAAACTGGTAAACGGAAAATGATGCCAATAAGCTGAAGATAACTTTAAAAATGGCCCAGACCTAGAGCATGGATGTAGATCATAGGAATTCATCATCGGATAACGAAAGAGAAAAATGTCCAAAGAAGCTTAAACCATGTTAATTTAAGTACAGTTAGAATCAAAAGAACGCCGACAATCAGGGGAAATCTTTCGTCAGATGTCTCTACTGTTCCCATGACAAAACAGACAAGGTGTTGCTCTTCTTACTGCTTCTACGAAATGGGCGGAGCCCTCTCCAACCTTACCAAAGACAGTAAAGGGCTGCCTTTGTTAGCAAAAGCACACACAAGTTACAAATCGAGTTGCCATATTTCAATTCTTTACTATCATTTGACGTCTCAACTATCCACTGCAAATACAAAACCTACGCACATTATATACCTACATACATATATATATATATATATATATATATATATATATATATATATATATAGATAGATAGATATATATATATATATATATATATATATATATATATACACAATTACTATTCTTTCATAGGAGGGGCCAAGTGGACGCTCTGCAGGGAAAGGCAGCCGGGGGGGTGGGGGGGTGAGTCTCCTCTTCACAACCCCTTGCCCCAGCCAGTCCGACACTGAGGAAATAAGGAAGGCCTTTCTGTTTTAGGGGGTGTGGAGAGAAGTTAAATGAGTGTTCTTGATACAGCCTGTAAGATATTATATCATAGCCTAAATATTATTTGATAACCTTTAGTGTCTAGCAAATATTTTTAACTGTGTTCATTATTGGTTGATTTGTAAAATATAGCAGCAGTAGAATAAAGTAGTTGTTGTTATTGGAAGTTTGATAAGTAACGAAATTTAAGTATCACCATTGCATAATAGATAATCAGTGATGGATACAATATATACTGATAACTTCATTGAATACAATAAGAATGTATTGCTTCGTATCGAAAATAAGTGGAGGTAAATGAAGACGCTATTACATTCTGGCAAAGGCTATCAGAAATTTGTTTTATCGACAAATCATATAAACATACAAGATTTTTAGTCTCAGAACGACGTAATTTTCCGAAATTTTTTCATGAAACTATGATATACCTATTTTCCCAAAATGTATTCTATAAATTGTCGGAAAAATACATTTGCAGATGGCATAAGCACAAAATTATTCCCCATGCTAATACCCTGACTGCAAGTTATCAATGATTATATAATTTCTAGTCTCTAGCTTGAGAAATTACATTGCCTGGAAATCAAACTGATTTCTTATCAATTTATGCACGACGTTCTCTCAGCCTTGATTCAAATAAGCTTAACTCTGTATGTTGAAGTCTCTATTTACAGTGATCAAGTTCCCAAATTAGCACAGTTATGTGATGTTGGATGTGGGCTCAGGACCGGGTGAATTACTTTAGGCAAGGTGACTTTAGGTATATTGGCGCTTAATCAGCGAAAAACACACCACTATCCGTGAAGCTCTAGTTTGAAGTGTTTGACCAATACCCATCCATACCAGCTCCTCCGCCTATCAAGATAGTAGTTGAACCATAATTTCTACAGCTGATGCAGTAAGCGGGAAAGGGAAAAACCAAATATCAAAATATATCGAAAATAAATGTTTGATTGTCCTTTTAATTTCTAAATCACACAACTGAGGAGCGATACCCTTGGATTGCTAGATATTTTCTCTCATTCTTTAGATTTTATTTTCTGAGCCTCTTCCTCTATCCCTTGACATGTCTTGTTAGGTATTCATTCTTTAACATTTTTCCCCTATTTCATTCTTTATCATATGTGGTCTTTTCTTTCATTCTTTAATCATATATTTATCAAACATTCTCATTATTTTCAAAATGAATGGCCTTAACCCTCCGGTGCTTGCCGTAGACCGTTAATATTAGTTACTAGCTTCTCACTATCCCTCCAGAAAAAAAATCTCTCCCGAGTGGCAGCATGAATATTTCACTGGATCATTCCAACCTGGAACTATTTGATATTTGCGTGAAGCCAAGACAAGATATTCATTAGCTGGATTCAGATATAGGGCATTTGGAGCACTGTATTCCATTTCCCTTACTCTTCGATATTACAATCTCCATCAAAAAAAAAAAAAAAGAAAAAAAAAAAACTTGCATCGTGGAGCATGCTTCCATGAATAAGTGGTGTCACTCAGATTTTTTATTTATACAGTTTATATCTCATTCCTTTTTCACTATTCCAGTTGTTGGGAAATATCTTCGTTGATTTAAAGAAAAAAAAAAACGGGAATATCTTTCTACAGAGCACTTAAGGTATATGGAGGACTACAAAATATTATGAATTAACTATATCGAGCGAGAAAAAAACCCAGACATGAAATGATGTGTATGAGGCCTTTGTCCTACAGTACACTAGAAACAGATGTATTAGTTGTTATGTGTGCAGTATATTGAAATCTGAATTCAGGAGAGTAGCACCATCTGCATATGCAAAGAGCTTGCTTCCTAGGCCAACCACATTAAAGAAAAAATCGGATAATATGGCAGTGACGGATATTAGGCGGTAATCAGCAGGCTAGAGCGACCTCAAACACATTCCCAAATTCTACAACAGGCATAATATATATATATATATATATATATATATATATATATATATATATATATATGTGGGTGTGTGTGTGTGTGTGTGTGTGTGCGTAATATCAATTTTTGTGCCGTTTCTCGGACCAGGTTTCGATTCCCCGGGCGACCAGAAGCTATTATCTCTGAGTTGATTCCCCCTTGGTTCTCTGATCCCGAGGTACAGAGAAAATCCAGATATTAAGGGAGTATAATATATGGCTTATATAAATATGAAAAACACGCCTACATGTGCAAAATTTATCATTTTATATATATATATATATATATATATATATATATATATATATATATATATACATATATATAAATATTTATATATATACAGTATATATATATATATATATATATATATATATATATATATATATATATATATGTATGTATATATGTGTGTGTATGTGTGTGTGTGTAGAAATCAAAAAAAGCAAACACGCGATGAGCATAAAATAATTAAGTATTATAGCCACGAAAGGAAAAATGAAAACACAAACTCAGTTCTCCTTACGTGACTATAATATATATATATATATATATATATATATATATATATATGTATATATATATATATATATATGTGTGTGTATATATATATATATATATATATATATATATATATATATAATTTGATAACATGAAGAAAATAGCAGACAACTTAAGAGCTAAGAAATCCGTGGTCTTTACAAAAAACGAGGGAAAAATAGCATTTGGGTCTACACCTCCATAAGCATCGACATCCATGAAGAGTGTCTTCATTTCATAGGACTTAAATGCTAAACTAGTTATTTTAGCCTCAGAAAAACAGGAATGAGGAAGATCTAGTTTCTCAATACTCTACTTACTGTCTGTTATGGTCAGCTATATCAAAACCTAACTATACAAAATCCCCTCTAATGCTTTATTCCCCCATTGATTAATTCATCATAGAAATTAGCAAATTAGTAACAGGTAAGAAAATATACCCAGCAAAACACACATGCACACACACATACGCATATATATATATATATATATATATATATATATATATATATATATATATATATATATTTATATATATATATATATATATATATATATATATATATATATATATATGTATATATATACATATTTGTGTATATATATATATATATATATATATATATATATATATATATATATATGTATATGTATATATATACATATTTGTGTATATATATATATATATATATATATATATATATATATATATATATATATATATATATATATATATTTGTGTATATATATATATATATATATATATATATATATACACGTGTGTGCGCGTGTAAAGGTACCTAGTTCCTACTCTTCCCATAAGCTAACTTTTATTTTGATGTCCCGATAGCGTATCAATCTTTTAGGGGTCTTGATGAAGGGCAACGAAATCTTTCCTCAGAGTATTCGTTTGACCACTTCCTCTCCTCTTGCCGTTGCGCTTCTTGGTCGGATTTCTTTTGACGAACATCTTGAAGGCGTTTCATGACGACGGAACCCAATTGAACCATTGATCTCTTTGTAATTAAAATATACTTTTTATAACTACTGTAAGAGGTCTCGTGTCTCAAATTGCATCTCCTGATGATGATGATTTAGATTGACCCGCCTATATACAAGGCAGACCATGGGCCCTTAAGTTGGCAGCCCGTAAGGGGAACGGAACGTTTGTTGTATCTTTTAAAAGCTGTTACTTGTGTTGGATAACACGAACACTGACAACAGACATATGATGAGGCTGACACAAAATGACGACCGAAGCTGGAGCCCGAAGTTCAAATCCAGGGCGCCGTAAGCCAAAAATCTCCGATCCTTAACGCGTTCCTTCGTCGGTCCTACATAATTATTTTTCTTATAAGAGTGTGCTAACAGGAAGACGTCCAATTGGAGTGTCTCTCCTTAGAAGTTCTTCCTTTTAGAGGGAAAAAAAATTACTTCAGATTGAAGAATTTTAGCTTTCTCTGATCCTTCAATATTCTCTACTTCTGTGCAGTTTCTCCCTTATTCTTCACAATCTTTATTTTTGGATCTTTAACATTATGGACTTTACTTTATCATGGTGAGTCGGTGATAAAAGCTTGCAAATTTGGGTTGGTCAATAAAACAATCAAAACGATCTTTTTACTTTTTCTAACATTTCTGCTTGAGACGAATGACAATTTGAAACCTATTTTGGAATTCACCGGTATTCCAAATATCTTCTAACAGGAAGACTAAGAATCTTTTGGAGCTCTGATAGTAAAGCATTCAAGTTTCCTATTGATGACGGAAGACAAATTGGAGTCGAACAAGGAGTTGGGGGAGTTTTGAAGACTATTTTGGATTTTGGAGCCTGTTGTGGATTTCCAAAAGTCCTTCATGTTTTTTAGAAATAAGCTAGATACAGGAACTCTATATTGTTGGCTCGGCGGGGCTGCCCGCTTCCCGGTACCCCGGAGGGTTTCCCCCTTCCTGCTGGCAGGGCGGGGCTCCCCTCTTCCAGAATGAAGGGCGGGGCTCCCCCCTTCCCACTGGCGGGGCTGGGCTCCCCCCTTCCCGCTGGCAGTGTGAGACTCCCCCCTTCCCGCTGGCAGGGCGGGGCTCCCCTCTTCCAGAATGAAGGGCGGGGCTCCCCCCTTCCCACCGGCGGGGCTGGGCTCCCCCCTTCCCGCTGGCAGTGCGATACTCCCACCTTCCCGCTGGCAGGGCGGGGCTCAGCCTTTCCGCTGGAAGGGCGGGGCTCCCCCTCCCCGCTGGCAAAGTGGGGCTGCTCCCTTCCCGCTAGCAGGGCTGGGATCCCCCTTTCCTGATGCCAGGGTGGGGCTCCCCCCTTCCCGCTGTCAGGGCGGGGCTTATCCCTTCACGATGGCAGGGCTGGGATCCCCCCTTTCTGCTGCCAGGGTGGGGCTTCCCGCTTCCCGCAGGCAGAGCGGGGCTCCCTCCTTCCAGCTGGCAGGGCGAGGCTCCTCTCTTCCCACTGGCAAGGTGGGGCTGCCCCCCTCCTGCTGATAGAGCAGGGGTCCACCCTTCCCACTAGCAGGGCGGGGCATCCCCCTTCCCGCTGGCAGCGCGGGGCTCCCCCCTTCCTGCTGGCAGGGTGGGGCTTCCCCTTTCCCTCTGGCAGGGCAGGGCTCCCCCCTTCTTGATGGCAGGGCGGGGCTCCCCCTTCCATTGGCAGGGTGGGGCTCCCCCCTTCCCGTTGGCAGGACGGGGCTCCCGCTTCCCGCTGGCAGGGCAGGGCTCACCCATTCTGGCTGGCAGGGGGGGGGGGCTCACACCTTCCGGCTGGCAGGGTGTGGCTCCCCTTTCCTTTGGCAGGGCGGGGATCTCCCCTTCCTGCTGGCAGGGTAGGGCTCACCTTTCCCACTGTCAGGGCGGGGCTTCCCCCTTCCTGCTGGCAGAGCGGGCCCCCCCCTTCCTGCTGGCAGGGTGGGGCTGCAGATTCCCGCTGGCAGGGTGGGGCTGCACATTCCCGCTGGCAGAGTGGGGCTCCCCCATTCCCTCTGGGAGGACAGGACTTCCCCCTCTTGCCAGCAGGGCAGGGCTTCCCCCTTCCCACAGGTAGGGCGGAGCTCCCCCCTTCCGGCTGGCAGGGCGGGGTTCCCCCTTTCCACTGGCAGGGCAGGGCTCTCCCTTTCTGCTGGAAGGGCAGGGGTTCCCCCTTCCCGCTCGCAGGGCGGGGCTCCCCTCTTCCTGCTGTCGTGGAAAGGCTCCCCTTTTCCTGGAGCGGGGCTGCCCTAATCCCGGGGCAGACCCTCCCCCCTCCCACTGGTAGGGCATGGCTCCACCCTTCCTGCTGGCAGGGCGGGGTCCCCCCCATCCACTGGCAGGGCGGGGCTCCCCCTTCCCGCTGGCAGAGTGGGGCTCCTCCTTCCCGCTAGCAGGTTGGGGCTCCCCCCTCCTCACTGGCAGGGAGGGGTTCCCCCCTTCTTGCTGGCAGGGCTTAGCTCCGCCGTTCCTGCTGGAACGGCAGGGCTCCCCCATTCCGGCTGACATGGCGGGGTTCCCCGTTAAAATATAAAAGAATACTCTAATCATATATATATATATATATATATATATATATATATATATATATATATATATATATATATATTCAAATAAGCGTTATATTTTTGATATGTTAATGTCTGGATTCTCTTAAGGACCTCGGGATCTGAGGCCCAGGCAAAATCATACAAAGACAACAGCTTCTGACTGGCCTTGAGTTGAACTCTGGTCCAGGAAACTTGTATGAACATTGACATACCACTTGGGCAAGTGGTATGTCAATGTTCATGCAAGTTTCCTGGACCAGGGTTCGACTCCCGGCCAGTCAGCTGTTGCCTGGGGCTCGGATCCCAAGGTCGTTAAGAGAATCCAGACATCTATGTATCAAATATATATGGCTTATTTGAATATGAAAAACAAAATTTATCATATATATACATATATATATATATATATATATATATATATATATATATAATATATATATATATATATATATATATGTGTGTGTATATACCTATATATATATATATATATATATATATATGTATATATATATGATAAATTTACTTTTTCATATTCAAATAAGCCATATATATTTGATACATAAATGTCAAGGTATACACACACACACACACACATATATATATATATATATATATATATATATATATATGTGTGTGTGTGTGTGTGTGTGTGTGTGTATATAAATATATATATATATATATATATATATATATATATATATATATATATATATATATACTGTATGTATATATATATATATATATATATATATATATATATATATATATATGTATATACTTATATATATATATATATATATATATATATATACATATATATATATATATATATATATATATATATATATATATGTATATATATACAGATGTATTTGCATATATATATATATATATATATATATATATATATATAAATATACATAGTTGTCGTACAGTTTGGAGTATTGGCACTAGCCTACTAGACACAGATACTGATATTGCAGGCATAAATTGACCTTCAAAGTGCATATGACAAGCAATAATGTAGTAAAAGTAATCAGAATCTTGATGCTGTAATTTTCAGTACAGTTTGAAGGCTCTATGACGGTTGTTTTTTTCAGGTCCTTTTCTCCAGTAGTACGGTGGAAACTCCTAAACTGGACTTTTGAATCTTCTCAGGAATGGGTTCAGTCATACGAGTGACTGATTTCAGACCATCATCTTTACAGAATCTAAATTCTTCCATGTATATTCCAACTGTGCTTTGAACTGATTCAGTTCCATAAGCATCAGACACCAGCTGATCAAAGTTGTCTCAGTCGTCATGAAACACTGTTCCTTTAGGTTAATCCTTAACCATATCACTATTACTGATTACTGAAACACTTTCAACCATGTATATGCCAGTACAGTTTTCAATTCAAAAGAAAAAGCATAGGACTCATAATTACCTAGTTTGTTTAGGAAAGTAGTTGATTGTTTAGATTTGTAGAAATGGCGGAGTGTCATACTTAGTAGGCTATGCGTTTTCATCTTCCACTGTCCACCTGTTGCTGCTTTACACATATCTAGACTAACTGATAGTACTAATATTCATTCTCGTTCTGACTAGTCCTTCTTACCACACATTAATGTAAATACAGATTGTAGAACATAAGCAGGAATTTCCTATAGTGGGTCAGGAACGTCACTAGATTTGGTGGGCCATAGAAGTGTCTTGGTTCATTTTTAAAGCACAGCTGTCTTGACCGCTTTAATCTATGGGCGAGCCAAGAAAAGGAAAAAAGGGTCAGCTAATAAATCATTCACTCAGATTTGAATGGTCTAAGAATATAATCCTTTAATTTGATACTCTCTTTAAATTGTTTCCTTCACTCATTTTGTTTCAAACACGTGGTGACAACAAAGTTGAAACTCTTAGATATAACAAAGAGTAAATTTGTTAAAAAAAGATTACCACTTTAACAGAAATAATCTTAATTTTTATATCAAATTAATTATCAATTGTGATTGATTACTAGAATACAGGATTCTATATAAAGGATTTAATCAACTCAGTTTAATATAGTATAGGCTATATACATTGTTGATAGTATAGTTTTAGAATTTACTTAATTAATGGACAAAAGGTTTTTACAACTAAGGTTTAATTATCAAACGTGGTTATGGGGACTCTTCGTCACATGAAATGAGTTCTATCACAAAAGATTCAATGAATTCGTTAATGCTGACATCATTCTCCATGTCTTCCTTTATAATTTTATCAGTATGCTTGATAGTCATGACCCATTTTTCCGTAGTGATGGATTCCAAAGCTTCACGCAAAAGTTCCTTCAAGTCCTTCATTCTGAAATTATTTCGTGATGCAACATATTTCTTCACTTGAGACCATATCAACTCAATTGGGTTATAATGTGAATGGTAAGGAGGTAAGCGTAAAATCTGGTGATCATTTTGAATGGCTATGTCGTCGACTACATATTTTGGTTCTCTTGAGTTTTTCATTGATTTTATAATTTCATATAACTCACATTTTGTAAGGTAATCTGGAGGGTTTACACCATGTTTATTCAGCCAATCTCGCATATCAATCTTCGTTCGTGACATTGTTGGCGGTCTGTCGATTTGAACTGAATGGTATGAAGCATTGTCCATTACAATCACAGATGATGGAGGTATGTTTGGAAGTAGCTGCGTTGTGAACCATTTTTTAAATACATCTTTATTCATCTGATTGTGGTAATCTCCATCATCGTGTTTAGCTTGGAATACCAGTTCATCATTGGGAACAAAGCCATCCTTTGATCCAGCATGCAGGGTGATGAGTCTGCTACCCTTTCCCGTTTTTGTATTATGCCAGTTGCATGGTCAGACGAATCATCTTGCCAACACTTACTTACAGTATAATTTTGGTTAACCCAGGTTTCATCTATATATACGTACGATCGTTCTCCCATTTCCATCAAATATTTAATTTTACGTTAAAATTTTGTTCTTCCTCTTGTAATATCACTTCTCTCCAGCAGGAATTTTTTTGCGCTCATTTTTTTTATAAGAGAAACCTATTTCAATGTAGTAATTTTCGAAAGGATTCTTTGCATCCACCAAAGCAAATATTTTCCTTAACTTGTAAAACTTTTTCGATAGTTGGAATTTCGCTTTTTGCATAAAATTCTAGCACAGTTTGTCTTATAACTCCTCGATCAAAATTGTCCACATTTGTTACGGCTTTCGACCTTTTTCTTTTCTTTTCCCTAAAAATAGGTTATCTAAAGTCTTCCTCTGATTCCTTTGCTTCCTTGCAAATCTGAAGCAAAGTAGTTTTTTATATTTTGGGTGCATCTGTGACACGTTTGATCACTTGGTCAATTCCAAATTCAACAGTTTTATTATCCTTTTCCCATTTAAAAAAAGTTTTTCCTTTTCCTTCCCATCTCTTAGTGAAGCGAAGGCATCGGGATTAGGGAGAATCGGCACTACCGCAAATGAGCTTGAAGTTCGCTCGTAAAATGGTTCTACTATAGTGTAAAGCTCAATACTAACTCCTTTGATCCAGTCATCATCTCACAAATCATATACAGATAGAATAATTGTTTTCAGTGATTCCAAAGATTTACAAAATATCAGTGTGTCTTTATATGGGTATGATCAGAAGTCGATGCTGTCTTTCAGGTCAGAGCAGTGTTCAATCTTCAACCTGAGATACACTAGTTATTTCACAAGCTTGTTCATTTTCATTATTGTTGCATAGATTCTCATAATACATTTTTCTAAATGACAAAGTTTTAGAACCCAATCTTTGTGAATAACTTATTTTTTTTTTTTTTTTAGATCGTAGATGCGTAAATGTTTTCTCTATACATCTTTTCTTGTCTGATGTTTCCTCATTTTCTGTGATGGTGTAACACTGCTGAGATATTCGTCTCACTAAAAACTGCTTGGATCTTCATTCATGAAAGTAGGTCTCCCTTGCGAAAAGATCTAGTCCTCTTATTTTGTATAGTAAATCTTCCTCATTTACCTAAATTTCCTTTTCTTTAATGTTTTTATACGCATCTGAGTGGAACTTCTGCAAGCTATGTATATTACCAGAGTCCTTTACCTTGTCACCTTTACAAAATATACAGTATTTACCAAGTATCACTATTTAACATCTTTTTTTGGCGACTTGTTCACTTACATTCAAGCATTTGTTTTTATGCTTAACAATGTGCGGCGACCAACTCAAAAACACTCTCGTCGGCGACTTTATAGATAAACAAGTAAATAAACAAATGAACAAATAAGTATTAAGAATAATTAATCTTAACTTCAAACTACATTTGAACAAATACCTTTAAATTTTCTATTAAAAAAATATCTAAGGCACTTTATCTTTTATAATAAGTTCGGAATTTTTTAGGAGAAAAAATCATCACTTGCTTACTTGGATTTATCAATTTGAAACGGATAGAAAAGTTTTGGTATCTATTTCGATATAACGTAAACATTGGCTAAAAAAAGCGTATGTAAAAAGAACGTATTTATAATGCAACATGTAATTACAGATTAGTTATTTTTTCCTGAGAGGACTTCGTTTGCAAGGAGAAATATGTTAAAATCAAGATTTTTTCGGTTTGTCTGTGTACATTTTGTATTACTTTAGAAATACATATTATACTATTGAAATGTTTGCTTTTTACATATGTTTCTTGACATATTGCAATAGTCCCTGCAAATTTTCTTGAAAGTCTGAATATGTTTGACCGCCCATATAAAGGCTTAATGTAGATTTATGTGAGGCAGAGTTAAGCGTAGCGTGAAGCAGGGGGTTTTAGTCCTCTATGTGAGAACGGCCCCGAGTTGAGAGTGGTCGCTATGTTCTTGACATAAGCCCAAGACACAGGTTATTAGAAATGTGAGTTGAAAAGGTTATCAGGAAATGGGAGTTTAAAAGTTAGCAGAAAATATTCTGGGGTGGTCCTGGCCCCGGCCTAAAAGGATTACTAAATATTCTAAACACCATGCACACTGACTGAGTCAATTGAACAATGGTGTCAGATACTTATATCAAGATTATGAACATGGAGTTTAATAAGCGTCAGGTTTTTCTCCCTCAGTTTAGGATAAAAGTCAGATTCTGAAGTGCAAACATGTGAGTAATTTTCAAAGTACTACCAACCTGAAGTACTTAAAATAACATCCTTAGAAATAACAGGTCTCCAAAAAAAAAAAAAAAAAAAAAAAACCTTTCTCAAAATTTAATTCTTTTAACGATATCAAATGGGAGACTGTCTGTTTCTCAAATTTTTCAAATATTGGTTTCATCATACAGCCAACAGCTGGACATATACTGTATATCAGAGAAACCAGTAAGCTAATATCACCCAATATCAAACCAAAGAAAGGTAAATTCCAGAGAAACCAATATTTTTACAATCGCTACTGATAGAAAGGCGATCAGAAATAACCAGGGTAATCTATCTAGGTGTCATGTCCTCGACGCCTGCTGTCAATTGCCTCTACCTGGTTCTGTCTCTAGCTTTCTGTATAAATTATCAAGCTGCTACATTCTCATTTACATCTTCCGGTGAGCTGTCCAAAAACCAGGGTAATAAAACTAGAAAAATAAACACATGTACCGTAAAAAAAGAAACAATACAATACGAACTGAAAATGCTAAGCTAAAAAGGGAGAAAAACATTTCTTACAAACTTGAAATTAAGTTCTTTAAAGCGCACCCACCCCTTGCCCATATTGGTGCCATATTCTGCATAGCTTTTTTTACATTTGTTTAGGAACTCTGGTCCAAAATTAGTTCTTATTCAAATATAATTTTGTTTTATCTATTGAAATCCTTGGTGTCTTGTTCATTAAAAATAGCGTGACTTTATTCTTTTTTTCCCTGTCGTTTCACAAATCGCACTATAAAGACGCAGCGCAACAGATTATCGGTAACTAGATAATATCAGCTTAGTTAGAAATGAAGTTTGTAATTTTATCACTGAAATGGATAACACGGAGTCAAGCTGCCAACTAATCATAGAGAGTTCATCTGTAACATAACTGGTATGGAATGAACATCTTGGCCCACAATCTTCTTTGACACTCACTATTCTCTCTCTCTCTCACCCCTTCTCACTCTCACCCCTTCTCGCTCTCACCACACTCAGACTCTTTCACCCCTTCTCACTTCCTCACCAACCTCTCTCTCTCTCTCTCTCTCTCTCTCTCTCTCTCTCTCTCTCTCTCTCTCTCTCTCTCTCTCTCCATAATAAATGATAAAAGATAGCGTCGAGTTTATATCTCCATTTACATAAAACTCAATTTCAAAATAAATATAATCTTGAGAAACATTACAAGTTCTATTCTCTAGAGACATGATGTTTGTGAAGTGAATCTTCATCTCACTAAGAGTTGGAATTGTTGAAAGACAAACAAACAAGAATGGAAGTAATAATGGGGTTTCTGAAAGGGTTACAAGATTTCGGTAGGTTTGGATAAATTCCAGGAATTTAGAAGGCAAGAAGAACTAATTACGTTTAATAAATCCAAAGAAATATCTTGCAATTCCAAATTATAAAAGGGCTCAGTGCGCGGGCCAATACTCACCTCGACAGAACTCTCTCAAAATTTACGTTTTGGTCCAATAATAATAATAATAATAATAATAATAATAATAATAATAATAATAATGATAATAATAATAATAATAATAATAATAATAATAATTATTATTATTATTATTATTATTATTATTATTATTATTATTATTATTATTATTATTATTATTATTATTATTATTATTACCTCCGCCAAGGAGGTCATGTTTTCACCTCTGTCTATTTGTTTGTAACTAATCTAACTCAAAAAGATACGGGCGAATTTTGACCAACGTACTAAAAATATATTAAAAGCGATGTATTCAGGTCGAATCTCTCTCTCTCTCTCTCTCTCTCTCTCTCTCTCTCTCTCTCTCTCTCTCTGTGTGTGTGTGTGTGTGTGTGTGTGTGTGTGAATGTCATTTAGGCTGGTATAACTCATGTATTGTGCTTTTTTTTATTATTATTTTACGTCGAACCATATCTGAAAGTACTTTTTCTTTCATCGGTGACTTGAACAAGACTAATGTCGAAATAATCTAATGTAGCTGTTAATGAAAGGAATTGTTTAGCTGCGATATTCCAATAATACTTACATGATTTTGCGGATTCATAATATATATATATATATATATATATATATATATATATATATATATATATGTGTGTGTGTGTGTGTGTGTGTGTGTGTGTGTGTGTGTTCAGTATTTGCAGTGGATATTCGAAACGTCAAATGATAAAACAGAATGGAATATGGCAACTCGATTTGTAAAATTTTAATGCTTTTACTAGTAAAAACACCTCTTTGCTGCCTTTGATTCGCTAAGGTTGGAGAGGGCTCCGCCTATTTCATAGTAGTAGTTAGATGAGCAATACCTTGTTTGTTTTGTCATGGGAACACTAGAGACATCTGACAAAAGATTTCCCCCCGAGAGTCTACGTTCTTTTGATTCTAACTGTACATAAAAGAATTTCTCTTTAATTTCTATAAAATTAATTTCATTCATATTAAATACATTGACAGTCAATGCAAATTGTCTTAATCATATAAATAAGCAAATGAAATTAATAAATCTAATATTTCTATTCAAATTTGATATAATTTTTATTCAAGAACACAATATAAAATCTGAATGGAAACTAGCGTATATAAGAAAACTTTCGTACGATACTAATTAATCATACATAATATCTTAAAGGGTGACTTGCTATCTTTATACGAAAATCGTCGGATGAGAATGTCCTGAATGTAGAAAAGGATATAAGTGGTCATTTAATGAGTGTCAATTGGCGTTGTTCAAAAGTTTACATTAAGTTTCTCAATATTATTATTATTATTATTATTATTATTATTATTATTATTATTATTATTATTATTACTAGCCAAGCTACAACCTAGTTGGAAAAGCAAGATGCTATAAGCCCAAGGGCTCCAACAGGGAAAAATAGCCCAGTGAGGAAAGGAAATAAGGAAATAAATAAATGATGAGAATAAATTAACAATATATCAATCTAAAAACAGTAACAGCGTCAAAACAGATTTGTCCTATATAAACTATTAACAACGTCAAAAACAGGTATATCATATATAAACTATAAAAAGACTCATGTCAGCCTGGTCAACATAAAAACATTTGCTCCTACTTTGAACTTTTGAAGTTCTACTGATTCAACTACCCGATTAGGAAGATCATTCCACTACTTGGTAACAGCTGGAATAAAACTTCTAGAATACTGTGTAGTATTGAGCCTCATAATGCTAAGAAATGACCCACCCACTCCCAACTGTTTGAGTTTGAAAACAAGGGCCTCATGATTAACACAGTTAAAGGCAGCACTAACATCAAGGCCAATCATACGAACTTCCTGACCACAATCAAGGGATTTCTGTACAGCATTGGAGCTTGTAAGAAGGGAATCACATGCTCCAAGGCCTTTACGAAAACCAAATTGCAAACTAGGGAGTAGATGATTACCTTCAGCAAACCTATTAAGACGTTTTGCCAGACGTTCAAAAACTTTAGATAATATAGGTAAAGGGTATTGGAAATTGAATTGTAATATTTTGAGTAATGATTTAGTTAAAGAAGATTTCATGACGGCTTGGACTGAGATTAAAAATAAGAAGGGCAAATTTGAAAACATTAAATGCTGGTGAAACTTTGCAAAAGCACAACTAAAATCCATTTTTAGTAAGTTCTTCAAAGCAAATTAATCGTGAGAGACACGGACTACTTAATTTAATGAATTATCAGTTAAAAGAGAAAATTGGGAAATCGACCTTGAATGCTGAGAAAATATCTTTGGTGAATTCATCAAAATTGAGAATAAATAGTATTTAAGATGAAATATTTGAAGGGATAAAAATAAGAACTAAAGTTGATGATAAATTAAAAGTCGAACAAGTGTCATCATATCTGCTAGGGAAGCAAAAAATTACTAAAACCTTTCTGAATAAGATTAGGCGAGAGGATGGTAGCGAAATTGTTAATCCTAATGCATTTATTATGTAGGTAAGAGACTATTTTGAAAACCTTTTTGAAAAAGAAAAATGTAGTAAACATAGTCTACAAGTGTATTTTTTTTTTCAATTTAATCAATAGGGTTATAAACAAAAAATGAAAATGAAAATTATGCCTCCGTAATGTAGATTGAACTTGTAGGGCAGGCTATATAGAGAAAATCATACCCTTGGACAAGAGAACAACACCAGTGAGGACAAGACACCAAAGATCTAATAGCAAGCTGAATATATTTCTGGACATCAGGTTGGCTGACTCACCGTCTCTCTGAAAACAGTCAACATCAGGCACATAAAGAACTGAGTCTGCCACACTGAAGTTCGAAGAAGCACAGACATGCTACTGTAGTTGAGTAGAATCCTAATACTCACAGGAAGTACTTATCTACATGAATGGGCTTCTTTCTTACATTACCTTGCAACAGATAAGCTAAGTATTTTGGTATATCTCACGTGGTAAAGAATACTGTGACCATGCCTAAGGGCATTAAAAGGCTACCCT